>NW_023045330.1:0-37577 GCF_011762505.2 Arvicanthis niloticus | reverse complement strand
TGTTCTCTCCTCTCACTGCATGTCTTTCTGTCCTCTCCTCTCTCTGGATGCCGTTCTGTCTTTTCCTCTCTCCGGATGCCCTTCTGTCCTATTTTCTCTCTGGATGTCCTTCAGTCTTCTGCCCTCTCTGGATGCCCTTCTATTCTCTCCCTTTTCTGGATTCTCTTCTGTTCTCTCATTTCCCTAGATGCCCTTCTGTTCAATCCTCTCTCTGGATGCCATCTTCACTTCCTCTCTCTGGATGCCCTTTCTATCCCTCTTCTCTCTCTGGTTGCCATTCTATACTCTCTCTCTCTGATGACTTTCAGTCTTTTCCTCTCTATGGTTGCCATTCTGTTCTCTTCTCTCTCTAGATGATCTTCTGCTGTTTCATCTCTATGGATGCCTAACTGTTCTCTCCTGTCTCCAGATGCCATTCTGTCTTCTCCTCTGTCTCTATGCCCTTCTGCTCTCTCCTCTCTCTGGATGCCCTTCTGTTCTCTTCTCACTTGGGATGCCCTATGGGTTCTCTCCTCTCTCTGGAGCTTTCTGCTCTCTCCTGACTTGGATTGCCCTTGTTTTCTCTCCTCTCTCTCTAAATGACCTTTTACTTCTCCTCTCTCCCCATTGCCCTTCTCTCTCTTCTGTCTCTGAATGCCTTCTGTTCTCTCCTCTCTCTGATCGCTTGTCTTCTCCTTCTATGGATGCCATTGTGTTCTCTCCTCTCTCTAGATTCCCTTCGGTTCTCTCTCTATCTCGATGACCGTCGTCTCTCCTCTATAGTATGCCCTCTTTACTCTTTTCTATGGAAGCCCTTCTGGACCTCTCCTCTTTCGGATGCTTTGCCCTTTCTCTTCTCTCTGAGGCCAATTCTGTCCTCTCCTCTCTCTGGAAGCCCTTCTGTCTTCTCCATTCTCCCGATGCCCTTCTGTCTTCTCCTCTTTCTGGATACCCTTCTGTTCTCTGCACTCTCTACATGCCGTTCTGTCCTCTAATCTCGCTGGATGCCCTTTTGTCTTCTTCTCTTTCTGGATACCCTTATGCTCTCTGACTCTCTCTAGATACCCTACTGTCCTCTTCTCTCTCTGGATGTCCTTCTGTCCTCTCCTCTCTCAGGATGCCCATCTGTCTTCTTCTTTATCTGGATACCACCTCTCTTCTCCTTTTTACAGATGCCAATCTGTGTTCTCCTCTCTCTAAATGACCTTTTGCTCACTCCTCTCTCCGAATGCCCTTCCGTTCTCTCATCTCTCTGGATGCCCTTTTGTATTCTCCTCTTTCTGGATTCCCTTCTGTCTTCTCCTCTCTTTGGATGCCCTTCTCTTCTCTCCTTTTTCTGGATGCCCTTCTGTTATCTCCTCTCTACGGATGCCCTTCTGTCTTCTCCTCTCTCTGGATTCCCTTCTGTTCTCTCCTCTCTCTGGATTCCCTTTTTGTCTTCTCTCTATGGATGCCCTTCTGTAATCTCCTTTCTCTGGATGCCCTTCTGCTCTTTCCTCACACTGGATGCCCTTCTGTCTTCTCCTCTCTCTGGATGCCCTTCTGTTCTCTCCTCTCACTGGATGTCGTTCTGTCCTCTCCTCTCTCCGCATGCCCTTCTGTCCTCTTCTTTCTCTGGATGTCCTTCAGTCTTTTGCTCTCTCTGGATGCCCTTCTGTTCCCTCCTTTTTCTGGGTTCTCTTCTGTTCTCTCATTTCCCTAGATGCCCTTCTGTAATCTCCTCTCTCTCAGGATGCTGTTTTTCACTCTCCTCTCTCTGGATGCCCTTCTGTCTTCTCCTATCTCTGGATGCCCATGTGTCCTCTTCTCTCTCTGGATGCCCTTCTGTTCTCTCCTCTGTTTGGATGCCATTGTGTTCTCTTTTCATTCTGAATGCTCTTCTGTCCTCTCCTCTCTGGATTCCCTTCTGTCTTCTCCTTTTTCTGCATGCCCTTTTGTTCTCTCCTCTTTCTGGATGCCCTTCTGTTCTCTTCTCTATCCAGATTCCCTTCTGTTTTCTCCTCTCTCTGGATGCCCTTCTTCTCTCTTCTCTCCTGGATGCCCTTTTGTTCCTACTCTCTCTGGATGCCCTTCTGTCTTGCTCCTTCTCTGGATGCCCTCTTCTCTCTCCCCTCTATGGATGCCCTCCTGTTTATCCTCTCTGCATGGATTCCCTTCTGTCTTCTCCTCTCTCTGGATGCCATTTATCCTCTCCTCTCCTGGATGCCTTCTGTCTTCTTCTCTCTCTGGATGCATTTCTGTTCTCTCCTCTGTCTGGATGACCTTCTCTCTTCTCCTCTCTCCCGATGCCCTTCTGTTCTCTCCTCTCTCTGTATTCACTCTTCTTCTCCTTCTCTGGATGCCCTTCTCTTCTCTCCTCTTTCTGGATGCCCTTCTGTTTTATCCTCTACCTAGATGCTATTCTGTCTTCTCCTGTCTCTGTATGGACTTCTGTACTATTTTATGTGGATGCCCTTCTTTCCTCTCCTCTCTCTGGATGCCCTTCTGCTCTGTTTTCTCTGAGGAGGAAATTCTGTCTCCTCCTCTTTCTGGAGGAAATTCTGTATTCTCCTATCTCCTGATGTTCTTCTGTCTTCTAATCATTCTGGATGTCCTTCTGTTCTCTTCTCTCCCTGAATGCCCTTCTGTCCTCTCCTCTTCAGGATACCCGTCAGTCCTCTTTTCCATCTGGATGCCAACTCTTTTCTACTATTTACAGATGCCCATCTATCTTCTACTCTCTCTGTATGACCTTCTGCTCTGTCCTCTCTCCAAATGTCCTTATGTTCTCTCATCTCTCCGGATGCCTTTCTGTATTCTCCTCTCTGGATTCCCTTCTGTCTTCTTCTCTCTTTGGATGCCCTTCTGCTCTCTCCTTTTTTGGATGCCCTTCTGTTCTCTCCTCTTTCCAGATGCCCTTCTGTCTTCTCCTCTCTCTGGATGCCCTTCTGCTCACTCCTCTCTCTGAATGCCCTTCTGTTCTCTTCTCTCTCCCGATGGCATTCTGTTCTCTACTATATGTGGATGCCCTTCTGCTCTCTCCTCTCTCTGGATGCCCTTCTTTTTTTCTCCTCTCTCTGGATTTCCTTCTGTCTTCTCCTCTCTCTGGATGCCATTTTATGCTCTCCTCTCTCTGGATGCCCTTCTGTCTTCTTCAATCTCTGGATGCATTTCTGTTCTCTCCTCTCTCTGGATGACCTTCTCTCTTCTCCTCTTTCCGGAAGCCCTTCTGTTCTCTTCTCTCTCAGAATGCCCTTCTGTTCTCTCCTCTCTCTGGATTCGCTCTTCTTCTTTTTCTCTGTATGCCCTTCTCTTCTCTCCTCTTTCTGGATGCTCTTCTGCTCTCTCCTCTATCTAGATGCCATTCTGTCTTCTCTTCTCTCTGTATGGACTTCTGTACTATTTTATGTCGATGCCCTTCTATCCTTTTCTCTCTCTGGATGCCCTTCTGCTATTCCTTTTCTCTGGAGGAAATTCTGTCACCTCCTCTCTCTGAAGGAAATTCTGTATTCTCCTATCTCCTGATGCACTTCTGTCTTCTCCTCTTTCTGGATCCCCTTCTGTTCTCAGCTCTCTCTAGATACCCTACTGTGCACTCCTATGTCTGGATGCCCTTCTGTTCTCTTCTCTCACGGAATGCCCTTCTGTCCTCTCCTCTCTCAGGATGCCAGTCGGTCGTCTTTTCCATCTGGATGCCACCTCTCTTCTCCTATTTACGGATGTCCATCTGTCTTCTCCTCTCTCTGGATGCCATTCTGCTCTCTCCTCTCTCTGAATGCCCTTCTGTTCTCTCCTCTCTCAGGATGCCATTCTGTTCTCTACTATCTGTGGATGCCCTTCTGCTCTCTCCTCTCTCTGGATGCCCTGGTGTTCTCTTCTTTTCCCGGATGCTCTTCTGTTCGCTCCTCTTTGGATGACCTTCTGTCTTCTCCTCTCTCCAAATGCCCTTCTGTTCTCTCCTCTCTCTGGATTCCCTTCTGTCTTCTCCTTCTTCTGGTTGCCCATCTGTTCTCTCCTCTTTCTGGATGCCCTTCTGTTCCCTTCTCTCTCCAGATGCCCTTCTGGTTTCTCCTTTCTCTGGATTCCCTTCTTTTCTCTCCTCATTCCTGATGCCCTTCTTTTCTCTCCTCATTCCTGATGCCCTTCTGTCTTCTCCTCTCTTTGTATGCCTTTCTGCTCTCTCCTCTCTCTGGATTCCATTCTGTCCTCTCCTCTCTCTGGATACCATTCTGTCCTCTCCTCTATCTGGATGCACTTCTGTCTTCTTCTCTCTCTGGAGACCCTTCTGTTCTCTCCTCTCTCTGGATTCCCTTTTTGTCTTCTCCACTCACTGGATTCTCTTCTCTTCTTTCCTCGCTCTAGATGCGCTTCTTTCTTCTCCTCCCTCTTGATGCCTTTCTGTCCTCTCCTCTCTCTGGATGCCCTTCTGCACTCTCCTCTCAGGATGCCCTTCTGCACTCTCCTTTTTCTGGATGCCCTTCTGTTCTCTCCTCTCTCTGGATTCCCTTCTGTCTTCTCCTCTCTCTGGATTCCTTTCTGTCTTCTCCTCTCTCTGGATGCTGTCCTATACTCTCCTCTATCTGGATGCCCTTTTGTCTTCTCCTCTCTCTGGATGCCCTTCTGTTCTCTCCTCTCTCTGAATGCCTTCTGTTCTCTCCTTTCTCAGTATGCCCGCTGGTCCTCTTTTCCATCTGGATGCCACCTCTCTTCTACTATTTACGGATGCCCATCTGTCTCCTCCTCTCTCTGGATGACATTCTGATCTCTCCACTCGGGATTCCCTTCTGTCTTCTCCTCTCTGTGGATGCCCTTCTGTTCTCTCCTCTCTCTGGTTTCCCTTTTTGTCTTCTCCTCTTTCTGGATGCCCTCCTGCTCTCTTCTCTCTCTGAATGCCCTTCTGTTCTCTCCTCTCTCTGGATGCCCGTCTTCTCCTCTCTCTCGATGCCCTTCTGCTCTCTCCTCTCTCTGAATGCCCTTCTGTCTCTCTTCTCTCCGGATGCCATTCTGTTCTCTAAGATCTGTGGATGAGCTTCTGCTCTCTCCTCTCTCTGGATGCCCTTCTTTTTCTCCTCTCTCTGGATTTTCTTCTGTATTCTCCTCTCTCTGGATGCCATTATATCCTCTTCTCTCTCTGGATGCCCTTTTCTCTTCTTCTCTCTCTGGATGCATTTCTGTTCTCTCCTCTCTCTGGATGACCTTCTCTCTTCTCTTCTCTCCCGAGGCCCTTCTGTTCTCTTCTCTCTCCGAATGCCCTTCTGTTCTCTCCTCTCTCTGGATTCGCTCTTCTTCTCCTTCTCTGGATGCCCTTCTCTTCTCTCCTCTTTCTGGATGCCCTTCTGTTCTCTCCTCTATCTAGATGCCCTTCTGTCTTCTCTTCTCTCTGTATGGACTATTTTATGTGGTTGCCCTTCTTTCCTCTTCTCTCTCTGGATGCCCTTCTGCTATGTCTTCTCTCTGGAGGAAATTCTGTCTCCTCCTCTCTCTGAAGGAAATTCTGTATTCTCCTATCTCCTGATGCACTTCTGTCTTCTCCTCTTTCTGGATCCCCTTCTGATCACTGCTCTCTCTAGATACCTTACTGTCCACTCCTATCTCTGCATGCCCTTCTGTTTTCTTCTCTCCCTGAATGCCCTTCAGGGAGTGGACAGTGGGAAGGATGTCTTTTTGTGGAGAGTGGGAACACATCCCTGTGGTGGACAGGCAGTAGGACTTCTCTGTGGTGAACAGTGTGGAGGATGTCCCTGTTGTGGACAGTGGTAAGGTTATCCCTCTGCGGGACAGTGATGAGGACTTTCTTGTGGTGGACAGTTGTGTAGATGTTTCTGTGGTGCACAGGAAAACTTTATTTTGGTGGACTGTGGAAAGGATGTCCCTGTTTTAGAGATTGCAGAGGACTTCTCTTGGGTGTACAATGGTGAA
Source organism: Arvicanthis niloticus (assembly GCF_011762505.2). NCBI lineage: Eukaryota > Metazoa > Chordata > Mammalia > Rodentia > Muridae > Arvicanthis > Arvicanthis niloticus. Next base: position 31,700 of record NW_023045330.1, on the reverse strand, counting down.
GACGTCTATGGTGTGAACCGGAAGATGTCCCTGTGGTTCACATTCATGAGGACATCTTTGTTGTGCACAGGAGGATGTCCCTGTGGGGCACAGTGAAGAAGATGTCCCTGTGGTTGACAGTGGGAAGGACATACCTGCGTTTGACAGTTGGGAGAAATTCCCTGTGATGGACTGTGGGAAAAACATCTCTGCAGTGGACATTGGTGAGAGAATTTCACTATGGTGGAAAGTGGGGATGACGGCCTTGTGGACAGTAGGGTGGATGTTAATGTGGTGCACAAGAAAACGTCTCTTTGGTGGACAGTGAGAATAATTTCCCTGGAGTGTAGAGTGCAGAGGATATCTCTGTAATGCACAGTGGTAAGAACATTTCTGTTATGCACAGAATAATGTCCCTGTGCTGCACAGGGTAAAGAATGTTCCTATGGTGAACAGTGGGAAGGATTTCCCCGTGGTAGGCATTGGTGAGGATGACCCTGTGATAAATAGTGGTAAGGATATCCCTGTGGTGGACAGCAGGAAGAACCTTTCTGTGGTGGACAGTGGGTAGGATGTCCCTGTGATGGAGAGAGGGGAGGTAGTCACTGAGGTGGTCAGTAAGAAGGACATCCCTGTGGTAAAGAGTGGTGAGTATTTCACTGTAGTGCACACTGAGGAGGACATCCCTGTGCATTACACTGTGGAGGACATCTGTGTGGTGGTCTATGAGGAGGACCTCCCTGTGGTGGACAGTGGGGTGGATGTCCATGTAGTCAAAATTTGGAAGGACGTCTCTGTGGTGGACAGAGGGAAGAACGTTCCTTTGGTGGACAACAGGGTGGACTTCTCTATGGTGGACTGTATGTAGGATGTCCTTGTTGTGATCAGTGGGGAGGATGTCCCTGTGGTGAACAGTGGGGAGGATGTCTCTGTGGTGGAGAGTTGAAAGATGTCCCTGTGGTAGAAAGTGGAAAGGATGTCCCTTTGATAGACAGAAGGAAGGACATCCCTGTGGTAGACAGTGGTGAGGACATCCATGTGATGGACAGTGGGGAGGATGTCCATGTGGTGGACAGTTGGAAGAATTTCCCTGTGCTGGACTGTGGGAAGGACATCCTTTTGGTCGACTTTGGGTATGACGGCCCTGAGGAGGACAATGGGTTGGACCTCTCTATGGTATACAGTGGGAAGGATGTCCCTGTGATGGACAGTAGGGATTACATCTCTGTGGTGAACAGTGGTGAGGACCTTTCTGTGGTGCACTGGAGAATGTCTTTTTGGTAGACCTTGGGAAGTATGTCCCTGTTTTGGAGAGTGCAGAGGACATCTCTGGGGTTGACAGTGGTGAAGATGTCTCTTGTGTGCACTGAAAAATGTCCCTGTGGTGCACAGTAATGAGGATGACCCTGTTGTGCACAGGAGGATGTTACTGTAGTGCACAGTAGGGAGGATGTTGATGTATTGAACAGTGGGAAGTACACCCCAGTGGTGGACATTGGTGAGGACAACCCTGTGGTGGACAGTGGGGAAACATCCCTGTGGTTGACAATGGGGTTTACGTCTCTGTGCTAGATAGGGGAAGGATGTCATTGTGGTGGACAGTTTGGAGGATGTCCTTGTGGTGAACAATTTGAAGGACGTCCCTTTGATGGACATTGGGAATGATGTACCTGTGGTAGACAGTGGTGAGAATGTCCATGTGGTGAACCGAAGGAAGGATGTCCATGTGGTAGAGAGTTGGGAGAGCGTCCCTCTGGTGGACTTGGGAGGACATCCCTTTGGTGGACAATGGGAATGATGTCACTGTAGTGGACAGTGGAAAGAACATCCCTTGGAGGACAGTGGAAAGGACGTCCCTGTGGTTGACAGTGGGAAGGACATCCCTGTTGTGGAGAGTGGGGAGGATGTCCCTATGCTGGAGAGTGGGGAGGTCATCCCTGTAGTAAACAGTGGTGAGGACGTTTCTGTGGTGCACTGGAGAACATCATTTTGGTGGACCTTGTGAAAAATGTCCCTGTTTTGGAGAGTGCAGAGGACATCTCTAGGGTGGACAGTGGTGAAGATGTCTCTGGTGTGCACTGGAAGATGTACCTGTTGTGCACAGTCATGAGGATGACCCTGTTGTGCACAGGAGGGTGTCCATCTGGTGCACAGTGGGGAGGATGTTCCTGTTTTGAACAATGGGAAAGAACACCCCTGTGGTCGACATTGGTGTGGACACCCCTGTTGTAGACAGTGGGGAAACATCTCTGTGGTGGACAGTGGAATGGACATCTTTGTGGTTGATGTGGGAAAAATGTCTCTGTGTTGAAGAGTGCTGAAGACAACTCTGTGTTGGACATTGGTGATAACATCCCTGTGTTGGACATTAGGCAGGATGTCCCTGTGGCTGACAGAGAGTAGGACATTCTCGAAGTGGACAGTGGGGATGTGGTTACTGTGGTGGACAGTGGGAAGGATGTCCTTGTGGTGTACAGTGAGAAGGATGTCCCTGTGGTGGATAGTGAAAAGAACATCACTGTGGTGTACAGTAGATAAGACCTCCATGTGGTAGACTGTGGGAAGAATGTCCCTGTTGTAGAGAGTGAGAAGGATGTTTATGTTTTGGACACTAAAAAGGACGTCCCTATTGTGGACATTGGGAAGGACCTCCTTGTTGTTAACAGTGGGAAAGATATTCCTCTGGTGGACATTTGGGAGAACATCCCTGTGGTGGACATTTGGAAGGACATCTCTGTGGTGGGCAGTGAAGAGGAACTCTCTGTTTTGGACAGTTGGCATGACATAACTGTGGTGGACAGTGGGAAGGATGTCTTTTTGTGGAGAGTGGGGAGGACATCACTTTTGTGGACAGGCAGAAGGACGTCCCTGTGATGAATAATGTAGAGGATGTCCCTGTGGTGGACAGTGGTAAGGAGATCCCTGCGTGGGACAGTGATGAGGATGTCCCTGTGGTGGACAGTGGTGAGAACGTTTCTGTGGTGCACAGGAAAATGTTATTTTGGTGGAGCGTAGGAAATATGTTTCTGTTTTCGATAGTGCAGAGGACATCTCTGGGGTGGAGAGTGGTGATGACGTCTATGCTGTGCACCGGAAGTTGTCCCTGTGGTGCACATTCATGAGTATGTCATTGTAGTGCACAGGAGGATGTCCCTGTGGTTTACAGTGGGAAGGACGTCCTTGTATTTGACAGTTAGGAGGAAATCCCTGTGGTGGACTGTGGGAAGGACGTCTCTGTGGTGGACATTGGTGAGAGAATTTCACTGTGTTGGACAGTGGGGATGATGGCCTTGTGGACAGTGCAGAGGACGTTCCTGTAGTGCACAAGAAAACATCTCTTTGGTGGACAGTGGTAAGCATTTCACTGGAGTGGAGAATGCAGAGGACATCTCTGTGATGGACAGTGGTAAAAACATTGCTGTTATGCACAGAAGAACATCCCTCTGGTGCACAGTGGAAAGAATGTTCATGTGGTGAACAGTGGGAAGGATTTCCCTGTGGTGGACATTGGTTAGGACGACCCTGTGGTAAATAGTGGTAAGGATATCCCTGTGGTGGACAGCAGGGAGAACTTTCCTGTGGAGGACAGTGGGTAGGATGTTCCTGTGACAGAAAGAGGGGAGGTAGTCACTGAGGTGGTCAGTGGGAAGGACATCTCTGTGGTATAGAGTGGTGAGTACTTCAATGCAGTGCACACTAAAGAGGACAACCCTGTGGATTACACTGTGGAGGACATTCGTGTGGTGGACTATTGGGTGGACCTCCCTGTGGTGGATGGTGGGGAGGACCTCCCTGTGGTGGAAAGTGGGGTGGATGTCCATGTAATCGACAGTTGGAAGGATGTCCCTGTGGTGGACTGTGGGAAGGACATTTCTATTGTTTAAAGTGGGAAGGACATAAATGTTGTGGACAGTGGGGAGGAACTCCCTGTGGTGGACAGTAGGAAAGATGTCCCTGTGGTGAACATTGGTGAGGACGCCCCTGTGTTGGACCATGCAGGAAACATCCCTGTGTTGGACAGTGGTGGGGACGTCTTTTTGGTTAAAACTAGGGAAGATGTCCCTGTGGTAGACATTTGGAAAAACGTCTTTCAGGTAGACAGTGGGAAGGACGACCCTGTTGTGGACAGTGGAGAGGACTACCCTTAAGTGGACAGTGGGGAGTATGACCCTCTTGTGGACAGTGGGGAGGACGTCTTGTGGTGGACAGTGGTGAGGACGTTTCTTTGGTGTAAAGGAGAACATCCCTTTGGTGGACATTGTGAATCATGTCTTGCCATAGAGAGTGTGAAGAACATCTCTAGGGTAGACAGTGTTGAGGACATCCGTGGTGTGCATAGGAGGATGTTCCTTTAGTGCACAAGGGTGAGAACATCCCTGTTGTGCATGGGAGGATGTCCTTGTGGTGCACAATGGGGAGGATGTCCTTGTGGTGAAAAGTGAGAAGGACGTCACTGTGGTGGACAGCTTGGAGGATTTCACTGTGGTGGACAGTGGGAAGAACCTCTCTGTGGTTGACAGTAGGAAGGAACTCCCTGTGGTGAACAGTGGGTAGGACGTCCATGTGGTGGATAGTGAGGAGGACATTCTTGTTTTGACTGTGAAGAGGATGTTACTGTTGTGGACAGTGGGAAGAACGTCCCTCTGGTGGACAGCAGGGAGAACTTCTCTGTGGATGACACTGGGAAAGATGTCCCTGTGATAGACAGTGATGAGGACGTTCCTGTGGTGGACAGTGGAATGGGTGTTTTTCTGTTGGACAGTGGAGAGTACCTTCCTGTGGTGGACAGTGTGGTGGACATGCCTGTGGTGGACAGTGGAGAGAACCTCCCTGTGGTGGACAGTGGAAAGATCATCCCTGTAGTGGACAGTGGGGAAGATGTTTCTGTGCTGGAGAGTTGGGAGGACGTCCCTCTGGTGGACAGTGGTTAGGATGTTCCTCTGGTGGACACTGGGGAGAAAATTTCTGTCTTGGTAAGTAAAGAGGAAATTCCTGAAATGTACAGTGGAGAGGACTTTTCTGTGTTGGACATTTGGGATGACATCCCTGTGGTGAATAGTGAGAAAGATGTTTCTTTGGTGGATAGTGGGGAGGATGTCCCTGTCATGGATAGTGCAGAGGACATCTCTGGGGTGGAGAGTGTTGCTGACCTCCCTGGTGTGCAAAGGAGGATGTCCCTGTAGTCTACAGTGGTGAGGATATCACTGTTGTGCACAGGAAACTGTCACTGTTCTACAAAATGTGTACGATGTCCCAGTGGTGAACAGTGAAAAGGATGTCACTGATGGACAATTTGGAGGACGTCCCTTTGGCGGACAACAGGAAGGACTTCTCTATGGTGGTATGTATGAAGGACATCCTTGTAGTGCTCAGTGGGGAGAATGTCCCTGTGGTGGAACCGTGGGGAGAAAATTTCTGTGCTGGAAACTTTAAATGATGTCCCTGTGGTGGACAATGGAGAGGACTTACCTGTGGTGGAGATTGGGCAGGACCTCCCTGAGGTAGAGAGTGGGTAGTACATTCCTGTGGTGCACACTGTAGAGGACATCCCTGTGGTGGACAGTGGAAAGAACATCCCTGTTGTGTACAGTGGGGAGGACGTTCCTCTGTTGGACAGTGGAAATGCACATCATTTGATGTACAGTAGAGAGGAACTCCCTGTGGGGGACAGTGGGAAAGAGGTCCCTGTGGTCGACAGCGTGAAGTACATTTATGTTGTGGACTGTAGAAAGAACATCTCTGTTGTGGACATTGGGAAAGACCTCCTTGTGCTGAACTGTGGGAAGAATGTCACTCTAGTGGACAGATGGGAGGACATCACTTAAGTGGACAGAGGGAAGGACATACCTGTGGTGGACAGTGGGGAGAACCTTCTGTGGTGGACTGTGGGGAGGATATCACTGGTTTGTACATTGGTGAGGACATCCTTGTGATGGGCAGTAGAGAGGACCTTTCTGTGGTAAACACTGGGAAGAAGGTCCATGTGTTAGACAGTGGGGATGATATTTTGTTGTGGATTGTTGGAAGGACGTCCATGTTGTGAACATTGGGAAGGACCTCCGTGTGGTGGAGAGTGTGAAGCATGTCCGTCTCATGGACAGTGGGGAGAAACAACATGTGGTGGTCAGAGGGAAAGAAGTCTCTGTGGTGGACAGAGGGAAGGGCATCATTTAGTGGATATTGGGAAGTATGTTCCTGTTGTGGATAGCAGGGTGTACATTTCTGTGTTGGACAGTGGGAAGCACATGCCTATTGTGGACAGTGTGAAGGACGTCCCTTTGGTGGACAGTTGAAAGGACATCCCTGTGGTATACAATAGATAGGACTTTCATGTGGTGGACAGTGGGCAGGAGGTCCCTGTTGTGGACCATGGAAATTACTTGCCTGTTGAGGACAGGGCAGAGGACATCCCTGTGGTGGACAGTGGAAAGGACATGTGGTGGATATTTGAGAGGACTTCCTTGTGGTGGAGAGTGAGAAAGAGGTCCCTGAAGTAGACATTGGAAGGACATGTTATGGACTGTGGGAATGACTTTCCTCTTGTGGACATGGGGAAAGACCTCCTTGTTGTGAACAGTGGGGAAGATGTTCCTCTGGTGGTCATTGGGGAGGATATCCTTGTGGTGAACAGTGGGAAGGATGTCCCTGTGGTGTAGAGAGGGGAGGTCGTCACTTTGGTGGATAGTGGTAATGACATCCCGGTGGTGGATATTAGAGAGGACTTATCTGTGGTGAACAGTGAGAAGAGTGTTCCTGTGGAGGAGTGTGGGCAGGACATTTATGTTTGATTGTGAAAAGAAAGTATATGTCACTTTGATGGACAGTAGATTGGAACTCCCTGTGGTGGACAGTGGGAAGGACATCCCTGTGATGGAAAGTGGGAAAGACGTTGTTGTTTTGGACAACTGAGAGGACATTACTGTGGTGTACAGTGTGAAGGACATCACTGTGGTAGACAGCAGAGAGGAACTCTCTGTGGTGGACAGTGGTAATGATGGCCCTGGGATAGACAGTGATCAGGATGTTTCTGCGGTGGAGAGTGGAAAGGATGTCCCTGTTGTGGACAGTGGTGAAGACCTTCCTGTCATGGATATTGGGAAGGACGTCCCTGTGGTGAACAGTGGAAAGGATGTTTCTGTGGTGGAGAGTGAAGAGGACCTTATGGTGGAAGGTGGAAAGGATGTCACAGTGGTGGACAGTGGTGAGGATGTTTCTGTGTTGGACAGAGGTGAGAAAGCTTTTCTGGTGGAAAGGAAAGTGTCCCTTTGGTGGACAGTGGAAAGTACATCTCTGTGGTGGAGAGTAGAGAGAAACACACTGTGGTGTACAGTGGGAAGAACATTTATGTTGTGGACAGTGGGAAGGAAGTCTTTGTAGTCCATATTGGGAAGGACATCTTTGTGGTGAACAGTGGGAAAGATATCCCTCTGGTGGACATTGGGGAGGGCATCCCTGTGGTGGACAGGGGGAAGGACATCCCTGTGGTGGACAGTGAAGAGGAGTTTTCTGTGTTGGACATTTGGGATGACACCCCTGTGGTGAATAGTGGGAAAGACATTTCTTTGGATGATAGTGAGGAGAATGTCCCTGTTGTGGAGAGTGCAGAGGACATCTTTGTGGTGGAGAGTATTGCTGACATCCCTGGTGTGCAAAGGAGGATTTTCCCATGGTGCACTGTGTTGAGGATAACCCTGCTGTGCACAGGAAAATGTTCCTCTTATGCAAAGTGTGTAGGATGTCTCAGTGGTGAACAGTGAAAAGGATGTCACTGTTGTGGGGACCTGGTCCTGCAGATGTCCCGTGACAGTCTCCTGGCTGGTGGCAGGGCGTGAGTGGGGAGGGGGGGATTGCCTGCCCCTGCCGCTGCTTCTGGCGTCTGTCGTCGTCGTTGGCTAATCTTCTCCAGGTTTTGCCCCTGCTACTCCATGCTGAACTGGTCCAGGCTCAGGCCAGGCCGATAAGGAGCCAGTCTAGCTGATGGAAAGGCAGCCGGGTGTTCCAGGCAGGCTCCAGGGATTGTCAAGTGGTACAGCTCTTTGTTTAGCCGGGGAATGCGGCTAGGTAGCAGAGGAGCCTAGCAGGCTCTGAAGCATTACAACTCTTAAGCCGGGAAGTGCCGGCTAGGTAGGAGCCCAGCGGGCTCTAAAGGGTTACAGCTCTTAAGCCGGGAAGTGCCAGCCAGGTAGTGGAGGCCAGGTAGCAGAGAAGGGCTGCGGCTGGTCAATGATGAAAGGAAGTTCACGGACACCTGGATAGTTCTTGTGTGTGACCTTTACTTCTCAATTAAGCTCAATATATAAAGTTTGGGGTGGGTGAAGGTTTTAGCAACAGGTAACCTCATTGGCATAGTCTAGGTTTTGAGGATGCCTCATATGCATGTGAGGAGAGTCAGGGGCACCATTCCTATGTGACCAGATGGTCCTAGACCTCTCAACCTCTCTGAGGGAGGGGCTGTGAAGCGGTAAAGGGCAGAAGCTGAGAGCGCCAGGGGGCCAGGAACAAAGCCAAATGGCCTACCGTCCCTCAAAGGGTCTCCGGGGTTTGAAACTCGTTCAACCAGACACCTGGTTGTCTCTCAGCTCAGTGCCCTACAATACCCTCTCTTTTCTTCTATAAAGGAGAGGTATCATTGGAATAAATGTCTCCTATGTCAGAAACAGTTTGATATTGAACTAAGACCTGATTGGTGGTTACCTTTGCAATGTTACTCCTCTGTTGTTTTAGAAACTGAATGAGGCAGGGTGCCAAGAAAAGCAAGGCTCCAATGGCTAGTATGGGGCCAAGGAGGGGGAGAATCCAAGCCATCAGGGGGTTTGAATACCAAGGGGTAGGGGTGTTGGGAGTATAGTGAGCCAGGAGGTTCCCCCGGAGCTCTTTGAGCATCTGTACATCTTGTTCTACCAGCCCAGATTCATTGACATAGAAGCAACATTCCTCCCCCAGCAAAACACAAGTCCCCCCCTGTTCAGCAGTCAATAAGTCCCGGGCCCTCCAGTTCTGGAGAGCAACTCCTGCTAAAGAGGTTATCTGTTGTTGAAGAGATTCAAGGCTGTCTGTTGTAGAGGCCATTGCCTGGTCAAGCTTGTCCTGAAAGTCGCCGGCCAGATGCTGTGTTTGGACAAGAGCTGCTCCAGCAGTTCCAATAGCTCCAAGTGAGACAGCAAGGCCTAGTCCAATGAACAGAGGGATGAAGATCTCTCTCTTTCGGTTTTCTCTCATCTGCAAGGCGAGCTCTTCAGGTTCATAGAGATAAACCTGAGGAACAACAATCACGGGGGCACAGGAGCCTTGAAAATGAGGGTTGATACAGGCACCTGTAGTGCCCTTGCACCAGAGCAGGGCAGGAGGGTTGACACATACTGATTTGGTAATGGTGATGTCATGAGCACATGTGAGATGGGGTTTTGAGGAGGGTCCTATAAGGCAAAGAGGCGGGGGTAGGTCAAAGAGAGGAATGTCCTGTGTTTTCCTTGTGGGCAGGGGTCCATGGAGGTCATGAAGTGAAAAGTTAATGGGAATGTCTGTTAATAATGGTCGGGAGAGGGAGGCACAGAAAAAGCATTGGGATGCATTGGGATGGGTCATCAGGGGAAGGAGGTCTGCTGCATATTGGATGTATTGTAACCAGGAGAGGGTAGCTTGTAGTTCCTGCTGAGACTGGTTTTCCTGTTGGATAATATTAGCATGAGTAAAGGCTGATTTGGGGGCAGGGACAAGTTCATGGGAGACATGTAAGTCAGCTACCGGATGTCTGGCATAGCCATTGGGGTAAAGTTTACCCACAACTCTGATTCGCCAACGTTCATTCCATGGGTCAGTGATGGAAAGCTGAAAATGAGTTTTAAGGTTGGTGAGCATGGTGCCACCACGACTGGTGGATTCCATTCTGCAGATCCAATATCTGCAACCTCCATATGTGGAGATCTCCTGGAGACATTCACCTGTGTTTCGGTAAGGAAAGCAGAGAAAAGGGCTGGGGATAGTGGAGATGGATTCTGGGTGTAGGGGGATCTCAATCTTGGTTCGACATCCTTCAAGTGGGCAGTCCTGGGTTCCTATAACTTTATTGCGTCCCTTATAGGTTTTCCTAGCATAGAATCTCCAATGGTAGGTGTTGGGAAGGCTAGGGGGAGGCTGGGCGGTAGCAGAGTTAGCATTAAGGATGGTGAAAACTGCCAATAGAATGGAAGAGAGGGGGGCTTGTGGAGGTCACATGGCCTGGGCAGCTGTTATCAGGTCATGGATGTCCTTCCAGGAGATCCTGCTGCTCCTCTGGGCATGGCGACTCCTTTGCCTTCTCCTCTTCATCCTAGGTCCTTGATCTGTCAGTGAGAGGTGGGCCATCTTCTTGGTTGGCGGGTTGGTGTCAGACATTTCTGGCAGGGACCCAGATAGGCTTGGGCTGGTCCTGTGGAAAAACACAAGCGAAACCCCTCCCAGTTGTGAGGAGGGGGTCTGGTCCCTTCCAAATTCCATCCAAAGGATCTCGCCATTGTACTAGGATAGGGGGAGCTACTTTTGGTGTGTGCCAATGAAGGGAGAAAGGAGGGTGTTTGGAGGTTTTGTAGATGTTGTATATGTTTAGGGTAGTCAGGGCCATCATTAATTGTACATTAGGGGGATAAGCGGTGGCTTGTTGTTTCAGGAGTTGGGCTTCAGGGTCTGATGTGTCCTTTCTATTATTCCTTGACCCTGAGGGTTGTGGGGAATTCCCATATGATGGGTAATTTCCCAGCGTGTGCAGAAGGTTTTAAATTGAGAACTAGTGAAGGTGGGGCCGTTATCAGTTTTTATCTGCTGAGGAATGCCAAAGGAATGGCAAATGTAGAAAGCATATGGTAGATCAGCCTTTTTGAGTTTTCACCTGTCTGGGCTGTAGCCCATACGAAATGTGAGTAAGTATCTATGGTGACAAAAACATATTTTTGTTTACCAAATTGGGGAACATGGGTAACATCAATTTGCCATAAGGCATTAGATTTGAGGCCTCGGGGATTGGTGCCCATGGCTTGCAAAGCTGGGGTGGTAATGAGGGATGCATAAGAGGCACATGTTTTTATTATCCTTTGAAGCTGAGCAAGGGGGATGTGGGAGAAGTGAGCACGAAGCCTTTTCAGATTTGCGTGTGTGCGTGAGTGAATTTGGTCAGCTTGCTCAGTGTAGGCTATGAATGTTCCAGTTGAGGCAGTTTGGTCAGCGAGTGTATTCCCCTCAGATATAGGACCTGGTAGGGGACTGTGGGATCTGATGTGTTGGATATAGATGGGGGAGGCTCTCTCCTGTAGGAGGGCAGAAACCTTTAGGAGTAGAGGGGAAAGTGGGTTGTCATCTAATTTGATAAATGACCTTGACAACCAAGGAAGCAAATTGACAGCATATATGCTGTCTGAAAAGAGGTTAAGGGGGCCTTTGTCTTCTTTTAAAGCTAGGTAAATGGCATATAGTTCTTTATATTGGAGGGAGTGGTGGGGGAGCTCTTTAAATTGGAGGATAGGGGGTTCATCTTCAGGGAAGTAGTATATTACTGCTGCAGCTCCCCTCTTTCCCCCATCGGTAAAAATTGAGGGGGCTCCTGTTATGGGCTCTCTAGAGAATAGTTTGGGGGGTAGCCATCGCAACAGAGGGAGGGCAGAGGCCCATTTTTCATCAGGATAATGGTTGTCAATTTGTCCTGGGAATCCTATTAAGCTGATAGCGAAGTGGGTATGATTTTTGATCAGCCACTGAACATCAGAGAGGGAGAAGGGCGTGACAAGAACGTCAGGTTCTTTTCCTAGGATCTGTAGGGCCCTATCTCTGCCATTTTTAATCATATTGGCAAGTGCATCCACTTCATTTAGAATTTGGGGTGCACCACCCATCAGAGTATAGAGCCATTCTAGCACCCCCTGTGGTTGGTAAAGGGCTCCTACAAGGGTGGGGGAGGAATTAAAGATAAGGAGACGTACAGGTACTGTTGGGTCATATCTAGCAAGAGCCATACCATTTAGGGCTGAATTGATGGATTTTAGGGCTTGGACTGCTTCTGGGGACAGTGTCCTTGGGGAGGAGGGATTTTTATCTCCTTTCAGGAGGTTAAAGAGAGGTTGAAGGGTGCTTGTGGGGAGGTGAAGCCAGGGTCGAAGCCAATTGAGGTTACCCAAAAAGCTCTGTAGCGAGGCAAGAGTTAATTTTTGAGGGAAGGAGAGGGTGGGCTTGAGGGGATGTATTGAAGTAAGGGAGATCTCTGTTCCTAGAAATGTAATGGGGGGAATAAGTTGGATTTTGTGAGGGGCTATTTTGAATCCTAGGGCAGATAGGGAAGGTATTAGCTGGTCCTTAAGTTGGGAGGGGGAGGTAGAAGCATCTCCCCAGACCAAGATGTCATCCATGTAATGATAGACATTGAGTCCTTTGTCTAAATAGGGTTTTAATGCAGTGGCTACAGCCTCCTGACAAATGGTAGTACTGTTAGCCATTCCTTGGGGGAGAACGGTCCATTCATATCGTAAGGCTGGGCCAGAGTTGTTAATGGGGGGCACTGAGAATGCAAAGCGTTCACAGTCCCGAGGGTGGAGAGGGATGAAAAAAAAGCAATCTTTTATGTCTATTGCTAGTAGAGGAACTTTGGCAGGAATGGCTGAGATATGGGGTAGCCCTCTTTGCGGGGAGCCCCAGATTCGCATGGTTTTGTTAATTGCCCTCAAATCTTGTAATAGTCTCCACCCCCCTGAGCGCTTTTTTATAGCAAATACAGGGGTGTTCCATGGACTGTGGGAGGGGCGGATGTGTTGTAGAGACAGCTGCTTCTCTACAAGTTCTCTGAGAGCCTTAAGTTTCTCCCTTGATAGAGGCCACTGTGGGACCCAGACAGCTTCATCAGAGAGCCAGTCAAGGCAGGGAGTACTAAATTTAACAGTGGCCCCTAGAATTGGGGGTGATTTGGAGGGGGGTTATTTGGGTCTCCTTGGGTATTATTTTCTTCATAAGTAATATCCTCTATCTTAATGTGGTCTCTTTCTGGCGGACCCCATCTAAGGCTTGTAAGATATCTCTTCCCAAGAGATTGGTGGCTACTTGAGCTACCAGGGGGCGTATAAGGCTGGTAGCCCCATCTGGGTCTTCCCATTTATAGGTCTCTTTGGTGATGAATGCGTGAGAGGTACCCCCTATGCCTAAGAGCTTGGGCCCAGGGGTCAACTGCCAGTTCTGTGGGACCTCTTGCTGTCTCAGAATTGTCCGGTCCGCTCCAGTGTCAATAAGACTCTTGAATGGTTTATCATCTATTTTAATGGTTAACTTTGGGTGGGAGCCTTCTGAGATGCTGAACACCCATAAGGCTTCTACAGGAGTAGTTTTCCCTCTTACTGTTGGGGCTGAGGGTTGCCCTGTTTGAAGTTTAAAGGCTCTAGTCAGTTACCATCTTTATCATATCGAGTAGTACAGAACCTCCTCCAGTGGAAACCCTTTCTGCAGCGGGGACAGGGAACCTTAGGAGGATTGGAATCTGTTATAGAAGGGGAGTTTAGTGGGCATTCGTCCTTCCAATGTCCTGCCTCTCCACATTTGAAGCAGATTCTTTCTGTTTTTACTGCTGCCACAAATGCCTTAGCTATGGATGTGACCTGGTACAATGCAGTTCCTAGTTCTCTGGTTGCCACAATCCACCTATCATGATGTTCTTCCCGGAGACCCTGGCAGGCTAGTCTAGACTCAGAAGTCATGCTTTTCCAAACAATGGTTTTAAGAAGAAGGTCTCTAGCTGTGGGGATGGAGATTTTTCTTTCTAAGCTCATTTTAGTTCTGAGAATAAAATCAGATAGGAATTCTCCAGGCTTCTGATGAAGGGAGAGTAGGGAGTGGGCAGGGTCTTGAGATCCTGAAGGTGGAGTAAGCCTATTCCAGGCTTGAATGGCACAGAGGCGGACCTGGTCATAATAGCCTGCTGGCTGACTTGCCTGTTGTGCCCCAGTAGAGAAATCTTCCTGGCCAAAGAGTTCTTTAAAACCGCATGGAGTGTCATCTTCCCTTCCCTGGTTTTGCCTGACTTGTTGAAGACACTCATTACGATAGTAGGCCTCCCATTCTAGAAATATTGGACCAGGAAGAGCAGAACTGCAAATATCTCTCCAGTCTTGGGGGGTGTTTATGTTGGCAATATGGCTCTGCAGGAGGGATTTTGTCCATGGTGCATGAATGCCATCTTCCTTCACTGCTTGCCTGAGTTCTTTTAGGTCTGAGGCCTGGAGTGGATACCAGTTAAGTGGCTTAGCTCGGGTGGGGTTGATATTAACTGGAAATGCTAGGGCAGTTTGAGTTTTGAGTTCTGCATCAGATTCCTGAGTAGCATGGGAGGCGGGGTTAGTTGTTATGTGAGAGTCCCTGAGATTGCAGAGTTGTTGAGTAGTTGATGGTTGTTTGCAAGGGACTATGGAATTTGGCAGGGCTTTATCTGCAGATTCTGGAGGTCTCTCACTTTTGTGGCTAGGAGAAGGGGGAGGGGATTTATCTCTCTTCGGTTGGGAAGTAAGTGGGGAGGCAGGGGAAAGCTCCTTTGGTATTTTAATGGAGCCTTGCCTTTGGATGGGGGAGGGAGGAGCAGAAGGAGCAGATGGATTTTTTGGTATTTCCTCCAAGGCATATGGGGGAAGGGGTGGGTAGATTGATTTTATTTCTCTTATTAATTGGGTAAGGGCTGTGAGGTCTGAAAAGGGGTGATTTTGGGGGCTTGTGTTTTTGGGTTCATTTAACTGAGGGGCCCTGGGAGCTGTGTTGTTGTTCTCAGTCTGTCCAATTTTAGTTGGTCCTATACATTGCCGAATTGCAGCTAAGATCGGCAAAAACTCACGAGGGGTTTTTTATCTCTGTTTTTGATAAGGGAAGCTACTTTGCTACATGAGTCTGGACTGTAAATATTATCCTCTGCCATGCATGGTGCTATCTGAAGGACTTCCTCCCAAAACAAGGAGGCTTGCTTTTTGCCTATTCTTATCCCATGGGTCTTTAGCAGGGAGTATATTTGCCTAGCTTGAGGTGAACATTTACGTGAGGTGGAGTTTCCCATGATAGAAAAGAGGAGAAATGCCTTGTCCAATGGGAACGTGCCCTTGGCCTATTGGCTTTGGGGGATTCCACAATGGTCCAAGAGCACCAAGCCTTCCCACAGATTTAAGAACTGGCAGCCGCCCTTATGGCTTTTAAATGGCTGCTGCGTTACCAGTTTGCTTTTTGTTTTAGAGAGAGTCTAGATAGAGTCTTTGCCAATGCTAGTTGCAGGCTGTCGGGATTTAAGCAGAGGCCAGGGAAGCTTTGAACCAGCACCAGAGAGTGGCCCTGGCCAGGAGGTAGCAAAAGCTCCCTTGGCTTACTTAAATCCGCGAGATGGCTTCCGACTGAAACACAGGAGGAAAAAACAGATTTCTTGTTTCAAGAGTTCGGGGCTTACCCTTTCCGCGGTATCAGTAGCTGCGTGGTTGTGTGGCTTCCAAGGCCCCACGTTGGGCGCCAGATGTGGGGACCTGGTCCTGCAGATGTCCCGCAGCAGTCTCCTGGCTGGTGGCAGTGCATGAGTGGGGAGGGGGTATTGCCTGCCCCTGCTGCTGCTTCTGGCGTCTGTCGTCGTCGCTGGCTAATCTTCTCCAGGTTTTGCCCCTGCTACTTCATGCTGAACTGGTCCAGGCTCGGACCAGGCCGATAAGGAGCCAGTCAAGCTGATGGAAAGGCAGCCGGGCATTCCAGGCAGGCTCCAGGGAGAGCCGGCGGGTTGTCAAGTGGTACAGTTCTTTGTTTAGCCGGGGAATGCGGCTAGGTAGCAGAGGAGCCTAGCAGGCTCTGAAGCATTACAGCTCTTAAGCTGGGAAGTGCCGGCTAGGTAGGAGCCCAGCGGGCTCTAAAGGGTTACAGCTCTTAAGCCTGGAAGCGCCGGCCAGGTGGCAGAGGCCAGGTAGCAGAGAAGGGCTGCGGCGGGTCAATGATGAAAGGAAGTTCACGGACACCTGGATGGTTCTTGTGTGTGACCTTTACTTCTCAATTAAGCTTAATATATACAGTTTGGGGTGGGTGAAGGTTTTAGCAACAGGTAACCTCATTGGCTTAGTCTAGGTTTTGGGGATGCCTCATGAGCATGTGAGGAGAGCCTGGGGCACCATTCCTACATGACCAGATGGTCTTAGACCTCTCAACCTCTCTGATGGAGGGGCTGTGAAGCGGTAAAGGGCAGAAGCTGAGAGCACCAGGGGGCCAGGAACAAAGCCAAATGGCCTACCGTCCCTCAAAGGGTCTCTGGGATTTGAAACTCGTTCAACCAGACACCTGGTTGTCTCTCAGCTCAGTGCCCTACAACTGTGGTGGACAATTTTGAGGATGTCCCTTTGGTGGACAGTTGGAAGGAGGTACCATTGGTGGACAGTGCGGAGCACATCCCTGTGGTAGACAGTGGGAAGGACATCCCTGTGGTGGACATTGGAGAGGACTTTCTGTGGTGGACAGTGTGAAGGACATCCCTGATGTGGACAGTGGGAAGGATGACACTGTTTTGGACAGTGGTAAAGACATCCCTGTGGTGGACAGTAGAAAGGATCTTTCTGTGGTGAACTGTGGGAAGAAGGTCCATGCTTTGGAAAGTGGGGAGGACATTTATGTTGTGGATTGTGGGAAGGCCATCCATTCTGTGGACTTTGGGAAGGACCTCCATGTGGTGGACAGTGGGAAGCATGTCCCTCTCATGGACAGTGTGGAGAAACACCATGTGGTGGACAGTGGGAAGGATGTCTCTTTGGTGGACAAAGAAGACATCATTTAGTGGAAATTGGGGAGTCCGTTGGGACTGCAGGGTGTACCTTTCTGTGGTGGACAGTGGTAATGGCATGCCTAGTGGGCAGTGGCAAGAACATCACTTTGGTGGACAATGGAAAGGACATCCCTGTGGTGGACAGTAGAGAGGACTTTCCTGTGGTGCACAGTGGGAAGGAGGTTTTGTGGTGAACCAATGAAAGGACATGCCTGTTTTGGACAGGTTGGAGGACATCCCTGTGGTGGACAGTGGAAAGGACATACCTGTTGTGGAGGAATTTTCTGTAGTGGACAGTGAGAAGGTGGTCCCTGTGGTGGACATTGAAAGGCCATATATGTTGTGGAGTGTGGGTAGGACGTCCCTGCTGTGGACATTGAGAAAGAGCTCCTTGTGGTGAACAGTGGGAAGGGTGTCCCTGTGGTGGAGAGAGGGGAGGTCGTCACTTAGGTGGACAGTGGTAAAGACATCCCTGTGGTGGATAGTAGAGAGGACCTATCTATGGTGAACAGTGGGAAGAAATCCCTGTGGTGGAGTGTGGGCAGGACATTTATGTTTTTTATTGTGGGAATGACGTATATGTTATGGACATTGGGAAGGACCTCCTTGTGTTCTACACTGGCAAGCATGTCCCTCTGGTGGACAGTGGGGAGGACAACCATGGGGTTGACAATGGGAAGGACATCCCTGTGGTAGACAGAGGAAAGGAAATCATTGAGGTGGACATTAGGAAGTCCGTTCCTGTTGTGGACAGCAGAGTGTACCTTTCTGTGGTGTACAGTGGGAAGGACATGCCTGTTGTGGACAGTGCAGTGGACATCCCTGTGGTGGACAGTGGAAAAGAAATCCCTGTGCTGTACAGTAGAGAGGACTTTCCTGTGGTGTACAGTGTGAAGGAGGTCCCTGTGGTGGACATTGGAAGAACATATATTTTGTGGACTGTGGGAAGGATGTCCCTGTTGTGGACATTGGGAAAGACTTTTGGTGGACAGTGGGAAGGATGGCACTCTTGTGGACAGTGGGTAGAACATCCCTGTGGTGGAAAATGGAAAGGACATCCCTGTTATGGTCTGTGGGGAGGATATCACTGAGGTGGACAGAGGGAAGGATGTCCCTGTGGTGGACAGCAGGGAGGACCTTTCAGTTTTGAATTGTGGGAAG
The DNA here is from genome assembly GCF_011762505.2 of Arvicanthis niloticus. Taxonomy (NCBI): domain Eukaryota; kingdom Metazoa; phylum Chordata; class Mammalia; order Rodentia; family Muridae; genus Arvicanthis; species Arvicanthis niloticus. The sequence continues at coordinate 13,792 of NW_023045330.1, read as the reverse complement.
GACATCCCTGTTGTGGACATTGGAAGGATTTCACTGTGATGTACAGTAAGGAGGATGTTACTGTGGTGCACTGGAGAATGTCCCTGTGGTGCATATTTGGAAGGATGTCCATATAGTGGAGAGTGTGGAGGACATGTCTGTGGTGGACAGAGGTTCGAACATCCCTGATTTGCACATGAGGATGTCCCTGTGGTGCCCAGTGGGGAGGATGTCCCTGTTGTTTAGAGTGGGAAGGACTTTGCTGTGTTTGATATTTGGGAGGACACCCATGTTGTGGAGAGTTTGGAGAATATCTCTTTGTTGGAGAGTTGAGAGGATTTCACTGTGGTGGACAGTGTGAATGACAGCCTTGTGGACAGTAAAGACAATGTTTATGTGGTGCACAAGAGAATGTCTTTTTGTTGGACAGTGAGAAGTATGTCCTTGTAGTGTAGAGTGAACAAGACATCTTTGGGGTGGACAGTGATAAGAACATCCCTGTTGTGCAGAGGAGGATGTCCCTGTGGTGTACAGTGGAATGAAAATTCCTGTTGTGGACAGTGGGGAGGACATCCCTGTGGTGGACAGTGGAAAGGACATCACTTTGATGGACAGTAGAGAGGAACTCATTGTGGTGGGCAGTGGGAAGGAAGTTTCTGTGGTGGACATTGGAAAGGACATATATGTTGTGGACTCTGGGATGAACATCTCTGTTGTGGACATTGAGAAAGACTTTCTGGTGGTGAACTGTGGGAAGAATGTCCCTCTTGTGGACAGTGGGAAGGACATCCCTGTTGTGGACAGTGGGAAGGATGTCACTGGTTTGGACATCCCTGTGGTAGTCAATGTGTAGATGTCCATGTGGTTTACAGTGTGGAGGATATTCATATTGTGGACAGTGGTGAGGACATCCCTGCAGTGGACAATGATGAGGACAACCATGTTGTGGACAGTTGTAAGGATGTCCTTGTGGGACACAGGAGAATGTTTCTGTGGTGGACATTGGGAAGGACATCCCTTTGGTGAACAGTGAAAAGGACGTCCCTGTGGTAAACTGTTGGGAGGACCTCCCTGTGGTGGACAATTTAGAGGGTGTTTCTGTGGTGGAGAGAGGGTTGTACATGATTGTTTTTAACAGTGCTTAGGACAACAATGTGGTGGACAGTGGAAAGGACATCCCTGTGGTGGACAGTAGAGAGGAATTCCCTGTGGGGTCCAGTGGGATGGAGGTCCCTGTGGTGGACAGTGGGAAGGACATATATGTTGTGGACAGTGGTGAGGACGTCCCTGGTGTGCACTGGAAGATGTCCCTGTCGTGCACAGTCATGAGGACGTCCCTGTTGTGAACAGGATATTGTTGCTGTGGTGCACAGTAGGGAGGAAGTCCTTGTCTTGAACAGTGGGAAAGAACACCCCAGTGTTGGACCTTGATGAGGACAACCCTGTGGTGGAGAGTGGGGAACATCCCTGTGGTGGACAGTGGGGTTTTCATCTCTGTGATAGACGAGGGATGATGTCACTGTGGTGAACAATTTGGAGTATGTCCCTGTGGTGGACAGTGGGATGGATATCCCTTTGATGGACATTGGGGAGGAAATCACTGTAGTAAACTGTTTGTTAGACCTCCCTGTGGTGGACAGTGTGTAGAACATCCCTGTGTTGGACAGTGGGGGGGACATCCCTGTGCTAAACTGTGGGAATAATGTCCTTTTTGTGCACAGTGGAAAGATGTCCATGTTTTGGACAAGGGGAGTACATCTCTATGGTGGACAGTGGGGAGGACCTCCCTGTGGTGGACATGGGTAGGATGACTCTGTGGTGTGCAGTGGGGAGGAATCCCTGTTTGGTAAGTGGGGAGGACATCCTTGTGGTGGACAATGAGGAGGACAACTCTGTGGTGGACAGTGGGAAGAATGTGGACAGAGGAAAGGACCTCTCTGGGGTGTACAATGGGAAGGACGTTCCTCTGGTGGACAGTGGAGAGGATGTACCTGTGATGGACACTGGAAAGCACGTTCTATGTGGACAGTGGGAAAACTGTCTCCAGTGGAGAGCAAGGATGACCTCTCTGTGGTGGACAGTGGGAAGGACATCCCTGTTGTGGACAGTAAAACGATGTCCCTTTTTTGCACATTGGAGAAGATGTCCCTCTGGTGAAGAGTAGGAAGGACATTCGTGTGGTGGACAGTGCTAAAGATGACCCTGTGGAGGACAGTGGTAAGGATGCCCTTGTGGTGGACAGCAGGGAGGACCTCACTTTGGTGGACAGTGGGAGGGACATCCCTGTGGTGGACAATGAAAAATAAGTCCATGTGGTGCACAGTGGTGAGGACATCCCTCTTGTGCAAAGGAAGATATCCCTGTGGTAGACAGTGGGAAGGACCACACTCTGGTGGACTGTGGGGTAGGACGTCCCTGTGGTGGACAGTTGAATGGACATCCATGTGGTAGACAGTAGGAAAAATGCCTGTGTTGTGGTCAGTGGGAAAGATGTCCCTTTGGTTAACAGTGGGAAGGATGTCCCTATGGTAGACTATGGGGGAGGAACTCCTTGTGGTGGACAGTTTGGAGGATGTCCCTGTGGTGGACAGTGCATAGGACCTTTCTGTTTTGGACAGTGGGATGGACGTCCTTGTGGAGGACAGTGGAAAGTACATCTTTGTTGTGTACAGTGGGATGGATCTTTCTGTAGTGGACAGTTGGGAACATATTTGTGTGGTGGACAGTTAGGAAAAGGTCCCTGTGGTAAACAGTGTGAAGGAAGTACTTTTTGTGGACAGCAAAAGGATATCAATGTGGTGGACCATGGGATGGATGTCCCTTTTTTAGACAATAGGGAGGTTCTCCCTGTGGTTGACAGTAAGTAGGACATCCCTGTTGTGGACAGTGTGAACAACGTCCCTGTGGCGGACATCTTGGCGGACCTTTCTGTGGTGGACAGTGGTAAAGATGTCCCTGTGATAGAGAGTGATGAGGTAGTTTCTGTGGTGGACAGTGGAAAATATGTACCTGTTGTGGACTGTGGTGAGGACCTCCCAGTCTTGGATATTGGGAAGGACATCCCTGTAGTGAACAGTAGATAGGATATTTTTGTGGTGGACAGTGGAAATGACCTCCTCATGTTGGAAAGTGGAAAGGACGTCACAGTGGTGGGCAGTGGTGAGGAAGTTTCTGTGGTGGACAGTGGTGAGGAAGTTTCTTTGGTGGAAGGAAACCGTCCCTTTGGTGGACAGTGAAAAGTACATCTCTGTGGTGGACAGTAGAGAGAAACAAACTGTGGTGGACAGTGGGAAGAACATTTACGTTGTGGACAGTGGGAAGGAAATCCCTTTTGTCGATATTGTGAAGGACCTGGTTGTGGTGAACTGTGGGAAGGATATCCCTCTGGTGGACATTGGGGAGAACATCCCTGTGGTGGACAGGGGGAAGGACATCCCTGTGGTGGACAGTGTGGTGGACAGGGGGAAGGATATCCCTGTGGTGGACAGTGAAGAGGACTTTTCTGTGTTGGACATTTGGGATGACATTCCTGTGTTGAATAGTGAGAAAGATGTTTCTTTGGTGTATAGTGGGGGGGATGTCCCTGTTGTGGAGAGTGCAGAGGACATCTCTGGGGTGGAGAGTGTTGCTGACATTCCTCATGTGCAAAGGAGGATGGCCCTGTGGTGCACACTGGTGAGAATATCCCTGTTGTGCATGGGAAAATGTCCCTGTTGTGCAAAGTGGGGAGGATGTTCCAGTGGTGAACAGTGAAAAGGATGTCACTGTGGTGTACAATTTGGAGGATGTTTCTGTTGTGGACAGTGGGAAGGATGTCTTTTTGGTGGAAAACAGGGAGGACATCTCTATGGTGGACTGTATGAAAAACGTCCTTGTGGTGGTCAGTGGGGAGGATGTCCCTGTGGTGAACAGTGGGGAGCATGTCTCAGTGGTGGACAGTTGAAAGATGTACCTTTGGTGGACAGTGGGAAGAACGTCTCTTTGTTGGACCGTGGGAAGGACATGCCTGTGGTAGACAGTGGCTAGAATGCCCCTGTGGAGGGCAGTGGGTATAATGTCTCTGTGGTGGACAGTTGGAAGGACATCCCTGTTGTGGATAGAGTGGAGAATATTTCTGTGGTGGGCAGATGAAAGGACGTTCTTGTGGTGGACAGTACATACCTGTGGTGGAGATTGAGGAGGAACTTCCTGTGGTAGACAGTGGGTAGGACATCCCTGTGTTGGACAGTTGAAAGAACCTCCCTGTTTTGGACAGTGAATTGGACATCACTTTCATGGACAGTAGAGTGGACATTTCTGTGTTGAACTGTGGGAAGGAGGTCCCTGTGGTTGATGGTGGGTATGACATTTATGTTGTGGACTGTGGAAAGAACATCACTGTTGTGGACATTGGGAAAGACCTCCTCGTGGTGAACTGTGAGGAAAATGTCCCTCTTGTGGACAGAGGGGAGGACGTCACTTAGGTGGACAATTTAAAGAACATGCCTCTTGTGGACAGGGCAGAGGACATCCCTCTGGTGGACAGTGGAAAGGACATCCTTGTGGTGGACTGTTAGAAGGAGATCCCTGTGGTGGACATTGAAAGGACATATATATTTTGAACTGTGGAAAGGACATCCTAGTTGTGGACATTGGGAAAGACTTCCTTTTGGTGAGGTTTGGGAAGTATTTCCCTCTGGTGGACATTGGGGAAGAACTCTCTGTGGTGAACAGTGGGAAGGATGTCCCTGTGGTGGAGAGAGGGGAGGTTGTCACATACGTGGACAGGGGTAAAGACATCCCCGTGGTGGATAGTAGAGAGGACTTCTTTGAGGTGAACACTGTAAAAAGCTCCCTGTGGTGGAGAGTGGGAAAAACATCCCTTTGATGGACATTGGGAAGGACATACCTGTGGTACACAGTGGTGAGGACGTCCATGTGGTGGATAGATGGGTGGATTTTCATGTGGTGGACAGTTGGAAAAATGTCCCTTTGGTGGACTGTGGGAAGAACATCCCTTTGATGGACAGTGGGTATGAAGTCTCTGTTGTAGACAGTAGGTTGAACCTCTCTATGATGGACAGTGGGAAGGATGTCCCTGTGGTTGACAATGGAAAGTACGACCCTGTTGTGGAAACTTGGAAGTATGTCCTTCTGCTGGACAGTGGGAAGGACATCCCTGTGGTGAACAGTGGTGAGGGCCTTTCTGTGGAGCACTGAAGAACGTTCCTTTGGTGTACCATGTGGTGGACAGTGGGAAGGATGTCTTCTTGTGGAGAGTGGAGAGGACATCCCTGAGGTGGACAGGCAGAAGTACTTCCCTGTGGTGAACGGTGTGGAGGATGTCCCTATGGTGGACAGTGGTAAGGTCATCCCTGTGCAGGACAGTGATGAGGACGTCTCTGTTGTGGACAGTGGGGACGACGTTTCTGTTGTGCACAGGAAAATGTTATTTTGTGGACAGTGGGAAAGATGTCCCTGTTTTGGAGAGTGCAGAGGACATGTATGGGGTGGACATTGGTGAAGACATCTATGGGGTTCACAGGAAGATGTCCCTGTGGTGCACAGTGAGGACGAAGTCGCTGTGGTTTACAGTGGGAAGGACTTCCCTGTGTTTGACAGTTGGGAGGAAATTCCTGTAGATGGACTGTGGGAAGGATGTCTCTGCAGTAGGCACTGGTGAGAGAATTTCACTGTGGTGTACAGTGGGGATGATGGCCTTGTGAGAAGTGGGGAGGATGTTCCTGTGGTGCACAAGAAAACGTCTCTTCGGTGAAGAGTGGGAAGGATTACCCTGTAGTGGAAGAGTGCAGAGGACATATACTGGGATGAACAGTGGTAAGAACATTTCTGTTATACACAGAAGAATGTCCCTGTGGTGCACAGTGGAAAGGATGTTCCTGTGGTGAACAGTGGGAAGGATTTCCCTGTGGTAGACATTGGTGAGGATGACCCTGTGGTAAATAGTGGTAAGGATGTCCCTGTGGTGGACAGGGAGAACCATTCTGTGGTTAACAGTATGTCCCTGTGATGGAAAGAGGGGAGGTAGTCAATTAGGTGGTCAGTGGAAGGACATCCCTGTGGTATAGAGTGGTGAGTACTTCACTGTAGTGCACACTGAGGAGGACATCCCTTTGGATTACAATGTGGAGGACATCCATGTGTTGGACTATGGGGAGGACCTCCCTGTAGTGGACAGTGGGGTGGATGTCCATGTAGTTGACAGTTGGAAGGACGTCCTTGTGGTGGATTGTGGGAAGGACATTTCTTTGGTTTACAGTGGGAAGGACATCCATGTGGTGTACAGTGAGGAGGACCTCCCTGTGCTGGAGAGTAGGAAGGATGTCCCTGTGGTGGACATTTGTGAGGACGCCCCTGTGTTGGACCATGCGGAAAACATGCCTGTGGCGGACAGTAGTGAGGACGACCCTGTGGTGGACAGTGGTAATGATGCCCCTGTGGTGGACAGCAGGGAGGACCTCACTTTTGCAGACAGTGGGAAGGACATCCCTGTGGTGGACAATGAAAAGTATGTCCCTGTGGTGCACAGTGGTGAGGACATCCCTGTTGTGAACAGGAGGATGTCCTTATGGTGGACAGTGGAGAGGACCACACTCTGGTGGACTGTGGGGTAGGACGTCCCTTTGGTGGACAGTGGGAAGGACGTCCATGTGGTGGACTGTGGGGAAGATGTCCATTTTGTGGACAATGGGAAGTTGTCCTTTTGGTGGACAGTGGGAAGGACGACCCTGTGGTGGACTGTGGGGAGGAACTCCTTGGGCTGGACAGTTGGGAAGATGTCCCTGTGGTGGACAGTGTGTAGGACCTTTCTGTTGTGAACAGTTAGATGGACATTTTTGTGGAGGACCCTGGGAAGTATGTTCCTGTTGTGTACAGTGGGATGGATGTTTCTGTAGTGGACAGTTGGGACCATATTTGTGTGGTGGACAGTTGAAATGTCATTTTTGTGGTGGACAGTGGAGAGGACCTTACTGTGGTGGAGATTGGGGAGGACCTCCGTGTGTTAGACAGTGGGTAGGATGTCCCTGTGGTGGACAGTATGTAGTGCATTCCTGTGGTGGACACTGGGGAGGACATCACTCTTGTGGAGTGTGGAAAACATCCCTGTTGTGGACAGTTGGAAGGATGTCCCTCTGTTGGACAGTAGAAAGGACCTCACTTTGATGGACAGTAGAGTGGAACTCCCTGTGGTGGGCAGTGAGAAGGAGGTCCCTGTGGTGAACAATCTGAAGGACATTTATGTTGTGAACTGTGGAAAGAACATCTCTGTTACGGACATTGCAAAAGACCTCCTTGTGGTGAACTGTGGGAAGAATGTCCCTCTTGTGGACAGAGGGGAAGACGTCACTTAGTTGGACTATGGTAAGGACATCCCTGTGGTGGACAGTAGAGAGGACTTTTCTGTGGTGAACAGTGGGAAGTAGGTCTATTTGTTGGACAGTGGGGAGGACATTTTTGTTGTGGATTGTGAGAAGGACGTACATGTTGTGGACATTGGGAAGGACCTAAGTGTGGTGGACAGCGGGAAGCATTTACCTCTCATGGAAAGTGCAGAGAAACACCATGTGGTGGCCAGTGGGAAGAACATCTCTGTGGTGGACATAGGAGAGGACATCATTTAGTGGACATTGGGAAGTATGTTCCTGTTGAGGACAGCAGGGTATAACTTTCTGTGATGGATAGTGGGAAGGACATGCCTGATGTGGACAGTGTGGAGGATGTCCCTTTGGTGGACAGTTGAAAAAACATCCCTGTGGTGGACAGTAAAGAAGACTTCCCTGTGGTGGACAGTGGGAAGGAGGTCCCTGTGGTGGACCATGGAAAAGACATGCCTGTTGTGGACAGGGCAGAGGACATTGCTCTGGTGGACAGTGGAAAGGACATACCTGTGGTGGACAGTAGAGAGGACTTCCCTCTAGTGGACAGTAAGAAGGAGGTCCCTGTGGTGGACATTGGAAGGATATATATGTTGTGGACTCTGGGAAGGACGTCGCTGTTGAGGACATTTGGAAAGACCTCCTTGTGGTGAACAGTGGGAAAGATGTCCCTCTGGTGGACATTGGGGAGGAACTCCCTGTGGAGGAGAGTGGGAAGGATGTCCCTGTCATGGAGAAAGGGGAGGTCATCACTTAGGTGGACAGTGGTAAGGACATCCCTGTGGTGGATAGTAGAGAGGACCTCTCTGAGGTGAACATTGGGAAGAATGTCCCTGTGGTGGAGAGTGGGAAGGACATATAGGTTGTGGATTGTGGGAAGGACGTATATGTTGTGGACATTGGGAAAAACCTCTGTGTGTCCTACAGTGGCAAGCATTTCCCTCTGGTGGACAGTGGGAAGGACCACCATGTGGAGGACAGTGGGAAGGATGTCCTTGTGGTGGACAGAGGAAATGACATCATTGAGGTGGACATTAGGAAGTACGTTCCTGTTGTGGACAGAAGGGTGTACTATTTGTTGGTGGACAGTGGGAAGGAAATGCCTGCTGTGGACAGTGCAGTGGATATCCCTGTGGTGGACAGTGGAAAGGACATCCTGTGGTGGACAGTGGAAAGGAAGGTCTCTGTGGTGGACTTTGGAAGGGCATATATGGTGTGGACAGTGGGAAGGACCTATTGGTGGATACTGGAAAGGATTGAGCCTCTTTTGGACAGTAGAGAGGATGTCCCCGTGGTTGAAAGGACATCACTGTGGTGGACAGAAGACAGGACCTCCCTGTGGTAGTCTGTTGGAAGGATGTCCCTGTTGTGGAGAGTGAGAAGGATGTTTATGTTTTGGATAGCAAAAAGGACGTCTCTTTTTTGGACATTGGGAAAGACCTCCTTTTGATGAACAGTGGGAAGGATATCCCTCTGGTGGACAGTTGGGAGGACATCCCTGTGGTGGACAGTGGGAAGGACATCTCTGTGGTGGACAGTGAAGAGGAACTCTCTTTGATGGACCGTTAGGATGACATCCATGTGGTGGACAGTGGGAAGGATGTCTTTTGTGGAGAGTGGGGAGGACTTACCTGTGGTGAACAGGCAGAAGGATGTCCCTGTGGTGAACAGTGTGGAGGATGTCCCTGTGGTGGAAGTCGTAAGGAAATCCCTGTGCTGGACAGTAATGTGCACATCTGTGGTGGACAGTGGTGAGGATGTTTCTGTGGTGCCCAGGAAAATGTTATTTTGGTGGACCGTGGGAAGGATGTCCCTGTTTTGGAGAGTGCAGAGGACATCTCTGGGGTAGACAGTGGTGAGAACGTCTATGGTGTGCACCTGAAGATGTCACTGTGGTGCACATTCATGAAGATGTCTCTGTTGTGCACCGGAGGATGTCCCTGTGGTGCACAGTGGGGAGGATGCCCATGTGGATTACAATGGGAATTGCGTCCCTGTGTTCGACATTTGAGAGGAAATCCCTGTGGTGGACTGTGAGAAGGACATCTCTGTGGTGGACATAGGTGAGAGAATTTCACTGTGGTGGACAGTGGGGATGATGGCCTTTTGGACAGTGGGGAGGATGCACCTGTGGTGCACAAGAAAATGTCTCTTTGGTGGAAAGTGGGAAGGATTTCCCTGGAGTGCAGAGTGCAGAGGACATCTCTGCAATGGACAGTGGTAAGAACAATTCTGTTATGCACAGAAGAATGTCTCTGTGGTGCACAGTGGAAAGGATTTTCCTATGGTGAACAGTGGAAAGGATTTCCCTGTGGTGGTCATTGGTGAGGATGTCCCTGTGGTAAATAGTGGTACGGATGTACCTGTGGTGGACAGCAGGGAGACCCTTTCTGTGGTGGACAGTGGGTAGGATGTCCCTGTGATGGAAAGAGAAGAGGTAGTCACTGAGGTGGTCAGTGGGAAGGATATCCCTGTGGTATTGAGTGGTGAGTAATTCACTGTAGTGCACACTGAGGAGGACATCCCTGTGGATTACACTGTGGAGGACATCCATGTGGTGGACTATGGGGAGGACCTCCCTGTGGTAGACAGTGGGGTGGATGTCCATGTAGTTGACAATTGGAAGGACGTCCTTGTGGTGGACTGTGGGAAGGACATTTCTTTGGTTTACAGTGGGAAGGACATCCATGTTGTGAAGTGTTGGGCGGACCTCCCTGTGGTGGACAATAGGCAGGATGTCACTGTTGTGGACATTGGTGAAGAAGCCCCTGTGTTTGGCCATGAGAAAAACATCCCTCTGGTGGACAGTGGTGAGGACGAACCTGTGGTGAACAGTTGTAAGGATGCACCTGTTGTGGACAGCAGGGAGGACCTCACTTTGGTGGACAGTGGGAATTACTTCCCTCTGGTGGACAATGCAAAGTATGTCCCTGTGGTACACAGTGGTGAGGACATCCCTGTTGTGCACAGGCGGATGTCCTTGTAGTGTACAGTGGGGAGGACCACACTCTGGTGGACTGTTGGGTAGGACATCCCTGTAGTGGAAAGTGGGTAGGACGTGCATGTGGTGGACAGTGGGAAAGATGTCCATGTTGTGGACAGTGAGAAGGATGTCCCTTTGGTGGACAGTGGGAAGGACGTCCCTTTGGTGGACTGTGGGGGAGGAATTCCTTGGGGTGGACAGTTGGAAGAACATCCTTGTGGTGGACAGTGGGGAGGACCTTTCGGTGGTGGGACGGTGGGAAGGATATCCCTGTTGTGGACAGTGGGGAGGATGTCACTAGTTTGGACATTGTTAAGGACATCCCTGTGGTGGACACTAGAGAGGACCTTTCTGTGGAGAACAGTCGGAAGAAAGTCCATGTGTTGGACAGTGGGGAGGACATTTATGTTGTGGCTTCTGGGAAGGAATGTCCTATGTTGTGGACGTTTGGAATGACATCAGTGTTGTGGAGAGTGGGAAGCATATCCCTCTCATGGACAGTAGGGAGAAACACCATGTGGTGGACAGTGGGAAGGACTTCTCTGTGGTGGACCTAGGAGAAGACATCATTTAGTGGACATTGGGAAGTACGTTCCTGTTGTGGACAGCAGGGTCTACCATTCTGTGGGGGACAGTGGGAAGGACATGCCTATTGTAAACAGTGCAGAGGATGTCCCTTTGGTGGACAGTGGAAAGGACATCCCTGTGGTGGACAGTAGAAAGGAATTTCCTGTGGTGGACAGTGGGAAGGAGGTTCCTGTGGTGGAACATGGAAAAGACATGCCTGTTGTGGACATGCCTATAATGGACAGTGGAAAGAAAATAACTGTGGTGGACAGTAGAGAGGAACTCCCTGTGGTAGACAGTGAAAAGGAGGTCCCTTTGGTGGACATTGGAAGGACCTCCTTGTGGTGAAAAGTGGGCAGGATGTCCCTCTGGTGGACGTTGGGGAGGAACTCCCTGTGGTGGACAGTGTGAAGGATGCCCCTGTGGTGGAGAGAGGGGAGGTCATCACTTAGGTGCACAATTGAAAGATGTACCTTTGGTGGACAGTGGGAAGGACGTCCCTTTGGTGGACAGTGGGAAGGATGTCCCTGTGGAGGGCAGTGGGTAAACATCTTTGTGGTGGACAGTGGGAAGGACATCCCATTTTTGGACAGTAGGGAGGATATTTCTGTGGTGGACAGTGAACAGGACGTCCTTGTTGTGGACCGTGGGAAGGACGTCCCTGTGGTGGACCGTGGGAAGGATATCTCTGTGGTGGACAGTGGGAAGGACATGTTTAGTGGACTATGAAAAAACGTCCCTGTGGTGGACAGTGGGGAGGACAATCCCGGTTTAAAGTGGGAAGGATATCATTGTGGATGAACAGTGGGGAGGACATCTATATGGTTGAGAAAATGTCCCTGTGGTGGACAGTGGAAAGGACCTCTCTGTCGTGTATAATGGGAAAGATGTCACTCTTATGGACAGTGGAGAAGATGGACCTGTGGTGGACAGAGGAAAAGACGTTCTTTGGTGGACAGTGGGAAAATTGTCCCTGTGATGGAGAGCAGGGAGGACCTATCAGTGGTGAACATACATGTTATGGACAGTAAAAAGGATGTCCCTGTTTGTGCACATTGGAGAAGATGTCCTCTGTTGAACAGTGTGAAGGACATCCCTGTGGTGGTCAGTGGTGAGGACGACCCTGTGATGGACAGTGGTAAGGATGCCCCTGTGGTGGACAGCAGGAGGACCTCACTTTGGTGGACAGTGGGAAGGACGTCCCTGTGGTGGAGCAATGAAAAGTAAGTCCTTATGGTGCACAGTGTTGAGGACATCCCTGTTGAGCACATGAGGATGTCCTTGTGGTGGACAGTGGTGAGGACATCCCTTTGGTGGACAATGCAAAGTAAGTCCCTGTGGTGCACAGTGGTGAGGACAACCCTCTTGTGCACAGTAGGCTGTCATTGTGGTGTACAGTGGAGAGGACCACACTCTGGGGGACTTTGGGGTAGGACGTGCCTGTGGTGGATAGTGCTAAGGACGTCAATGTTGTGGACAGTAGGAAAGATGCCTGTGTTGTGGACAGAGAGAAGGATGTAACTTTGGTGGACAGTGGGAAGGACGTCCCTATGATGGACTGTGGGGGAGCAACACCTTGGGATGGACAGTTGGCAGGATGTCTCTGTGGTGGACAATGGGTAGCACATTTCTGTTGTTGACAGTGGGATGGACATCCTTGTGGAGGACAGTGGGGAGTATGTCCCTGTTGTGTATAGTGGGATGGATGTTTCTGTAGTAGACAGTTGGGAACATATTTTTGTGTTGGAGAGTTAGGAAGCTGTCCCTGTGGAAAACAATGGGAAGGAGTGCTTTTTGTTGGACAGCGAAAGATGTCCATGTGGTGGACAATGGGAAGGACGTCCCTGTTGTAGACAGTGCGGAGATTCTCCCTGTGATGGACAGTGTGAAGGACGTCCCTGGGGTGGACAGCAGAGAGAACCTCTCTGTGGTGGACAGTGGTAAAGACATCCCTGTTGTGGACAGTGGTGAGGACCGCCCTGTCATGGATATTGGGAAGGATGTCGCAGTGGTTAAAAGTGGAAAGGATGTTTCTGTCGTGGACTGTGTAGAGGACCTCCTCATGGTATAAAGTGGAAAGGACCTCACAGTTGTAGACAGTGGTGAGGATGTTTCTGTGGTGGACAGTGGTGAGGAAGTTTCTCTGGTGCAAAGGAAAACCTTACTTTGGTGGACAGTGAAAAGTACATCTGTGTGGTGTACAGTAGGGGGAAACACACTGTGGTGGCCAGTGGGAAGAACATTTATGTTGTGGACAGGGAAGAGGACTGTCCCTGTTGTGGATATTGGGAGGGACCTCCTTGTGGTGAACAATGGAAAGGATATCACCCTGGTGGACTGTGGGAGGATATCCCTGTGGTGTACAGGGGGAAGGACATCCCTTTGGTGGATAGCGAAGAGGACATTTCTGTGTTGGACATTTGGGATGACATCCCTGTGGTGAATAGTCCGAAAGACATTTCTTTGGTGGATAGATAGTAGGAGGATGTTCCTTTCATGGAGAGTGCAGAGGACATCTCTGGGGTGGAGTGTGTTGCTGACATCCTGGTGTGCAAAAGAGAATGTCCCTGTGATGCACAGTGGTGAGGATAACCTGTTGTGCACAGGAAAATGTCCCTGTTGTGCAAAGTGGTAGGATGTCTCAGTGGTGAACAGTGAAAGGATGTCACTGTGGTGAACAATTTGGAGGATGTCCCTGTGTTGGACAGTGGGAAGGACATCCTTTGGTGGACAACAGGGAAGAATTCTCTATGGCGGAATGTATGAAAGACATCCTTGTGGTTGTCAGTGGGATGATGTCTTTTTGGTTCACAGTGGAGAGGATGTCTCTGTTGTGGACAGTTGAAAAATGTACCTTTGGAGGACAGTGGGAAGAACATCCCTTTGG
>NW_023045328.1:0-37739 GCF_011762505.2 Arvicanthis niloticus | reverse complement strand
TTCGCATTCCCTTCAGTCATCTTCTCTCTCAGTATGTCCTTCAGGCTTCTGCTATTCGGATGGGCTGCTGTTTTCGCCTCTTCTGGATTCTCTCCTGTCTATCAATCTCTCTGGATGCCCCTTCTTGTCTCTTTTTTCTCTGATTTCCCTTCTATCTTCTCTCTAGCTCCTGGAAGACACATCTGATCTCTCCTCTTTCTGGATGCCCTTCTGTCTTTCCCTTATTTCGGAATGCCCTTCGGTATGCTCCTCTCTTTGGATGCCCTTCTGTTTTCTCTCTCTCTCTGGATGACGTTCTGTTCTATCATATCTCTAGATTCTCTTCTGTCCTCTCATCTCTCTGGATGCCATCTGTTCTCTCCTCTCTGTGATGATCTTTCTGTTTTCTCATCTCTCTAATTGGCCTTGTGTCCTCTTACTCTCTCTGGATGCTCTTCTGTTCACATAATCTCTATTGATGACATTGTGTCCTCTCTCTCTCTGGGTGTCCTTCTGTCTCTCTTCTCTCTGGATGCCCTTCTTTCTTCTCCTCTCTCTGGATGTGCTTCTGTCTTCTTCTTCTCTCTGATGCCCTTCTCTACTCTCCTTTTTTTGGATGTCTTTCTCTCCTCTTCTCTTCTCTATCCGCATGCCCTTCTGGTCTCTCTTCTCTATGGATGCCCGTTGTCCCTCTCTCTATTTTGGATACCCTTCTGTTCTCTCCTCTCTCTTGATGTTCTTCTGTTCTACCCTCTCTGTGAATGCCCTTCTGACCTCTCCTCTACCTGGATGCCATTTTGTTCTCTCCTCTCTCTGGATGCCCTTCTGTTCTCTCCTCCTCACTGAATAATCTTTCTTTAGTATCGCGCTCTTTGGATGCCCTTCTGTTCTCTCCTCTCTCTGGATGCCTTTCTTTCCTCTCCTCTCTGTACTGCCCTTCTGTTCTCTTCTCTTTGGATGTGCTTTCTGTTGGGCTCCTGTCACTCTGGAGCCTCTGTCTCTTCCTATTTCTGGATGCACTTCTGTCCTCGTTCCTCTCTCTGGATACCCTTATGTCCTCTCCTCTCTCAGGATGCCATTCTGTTCTCTCCTCTATCTGTATGACATTCTGTCCTTTTCTCTTTTCTGGTTGCCCTTCTGTCTTCTCCATTCTCTGGATGCCCTTTTGTTATATCCTCTCTCTGGATGCCCTTCTGTTCTCTCCTCTCTCTGGATTCCATTCTGTCTTCTCACTCTGGGTGCCCTTCTGTTCTCTCCTCTCTCTATGGATGCCCTTCTGTTCTCTCCTCTCTCCAGATGCCCTTCTGTCTTCTCCTCACTCTAGATGCCCTTCTGTTCTCTCCTCTCTCCGGATGCCTTTCTTTCCTCTCCTCTCTCTGGATGCCCTTCTGTTCTCTTCTCTCTGGATGCTCTTCTGGGCTCCCGTCACTCTGGATGCCCTTCTGTCTTCTCCTCTCTCTGGATGCACTTCTGTTCTCTCCTCTCTCTGGATGCCCTTTTGTCCTTTCCTTTCTCTGGATGCCCTTCTGTCCTCTCCTATCTCTGGATCCCTTCTGTCTTCTAATCTCTCAGGCTGCCTTCTGGTCTCTTCTCTGTATGGAAGCTCCCCTGTAGTCCTCATCACTCTGGATGCCCTTCTGTTCTCTGCTCTCTCTGGATGACCTTCAGTCTACTCCTCTCTCTGATACCCTTCAATCTCTCTCTCTTTGGATTCCCTTTCTGTTCTTTTCTCCTGGATGCCCTTCCGTGCTCACCTCTCTCTTGATGTCCTTTGTCTTCTCCTTCTTTCTCTGGATGCACTCCTCTTCTCGCCTCTCTCTGGATGTCCTTCTGTCCTTTCCTCTCTCTGGATTTTCTTCTGTCCAATCTTCCCTCAGGATGCCCTTCTGTCTTCTCTCTCTGGATGCCCTTCTCTCTTCTTCTCTCTCTGAATGACCTTCTGTCCATTACTCTCTTTGGATGCCTTTTTGTCTATCCTATCTCCAGATGCCCTCTGTTCTCTCCTCTCTTTGAAATTCCTTTCTGTTCTCTCCTCTCACCGGATGCCCTTCTGTTCTCTACTCTATCTGATGCCCGTCGGTCTTTCTCCTTAATTTGGATCCTTCTTTCTCTCCTCTCTCTCGATGCTCTTCTGTTCTACCCTCTATGTTAATGCCCTTCTGTCCTCTCCTCTACCTGGATGCCAAGTTGTTCTCTCCTCTTTTTGGATGCCATTCTTTTCTTTTCTCTCTCTCTATGCCCTGTTTTACTATCCCTCTTTAGATGCCGTTCTGTCTTCTCCTCTCTCTGGATGCCCTTCTGTTCTCTCTCTCTCTCCGATGCCTTTCTTTCCTCTCTTCTATCTGGATGCCGTTCTGTCCTTCTCCTAACTCTGGATGCCCTTCTGTCCTCTCCTCTCTCTGATGCCCTTATTTCCTCTCCTCTCTCTGGATGCACTTCTGTCCTCTCCTCTCTCTGTATGCTCTTCTGTCCTCTCATCTCTCTGTTCCCGTTTGTCCTCTAATCTCTCTGGTTGCCTTTTTTCTCTTCTCTATGGAAGCTCTCCTGGAGTCTCATCACTCTGGATTCCCTTCTGTTCTCTGCTCTCCTTGGATGACCTTCTGTCTACTCCTCTCTCTGAATGCCCTTCGATCTTCTCCTCTCTTTGGATTCCCTTCTGTTCTTTTCTCTCTGGATGCCCTTCTGTGCTCACCTCTCTCTGGACTTTCCTTCTGTCGTCTTGTCCCTCTGGATTCACTTCTGTTCTCTCCTGTATCTTGATGCCCTTCTGTCCTTTCCTCTCTCTGGATGCCCTTCTGTCAGCTCTTCCCTCAGGATGCCTTCTGTCTTCTCTCTCTGGATGCCCTTCTGTCTTCTCTCTCTGGATGCCCTTCTGTACTCTCCTCTCTTTGGATGCCTTTCTGTCCTCTCCTATCTCCAGATGCCCTTCTGTTTCTCTCCTCTCTTTTGATGCTCTTCTGTTCTACACTCTCTGTGAATGCCCTTCTTCCTCTTCCTCTCGGGATGCCATTTTGTTCTCTCCTCTCTCTGGATGCCCTTCTGTTCTCTCCTCTCTCTGTATGTCCTTCTTTACTATCCTCTCTTTGGTTACCCATCTGTCTTCTCCTCTCTCTGGCTGCGCTTCTGTTCTCTCCTTTATCCAGATGCCTTTCTTTCCTCTCGTCTCTCTGGATGCCCTTCTGTCTTCTCCTCTTTTTGGATGCCCTTCTGTTCTCTTCTCTCTGGATGCCCTTCTGGGCTCACGTCTCTCTGGATGCCCTTCTGTCTTCTCCTCTCTCTGGATGCACTTCTGTTCTCTCCTCTCTCTGGATGCACTTCTGTCCTCTTCTCTCTCTGTATGGGCTTCTGTACTCTCCTCTCTCTGTATGCTCTTCTGTCCTCTCTTCTCTCTGGATCCCTTCTGTCCTCTAACTCTCTGGTTGCCTTACTGTTTTCATCTTGCTATGGAACTGTCCTGTAGTTCTTTCAATCTGGATGCCCTTCTGTTCTCTGCTCTCTCTGGATGACCTTCTGTCTACTCTTCTCTCTGAATGCCCTTGGGTCTTCTCCTCTCTTGGGCTCCCTTCTGTTCTTTTCTCTCTGGATGCCCTTCTGTGCTCACCTTTTTCTGGATGTCCTTCTGTCTTCTCCTCTCTCTGGGTGCACTTCTGTTCTCTCCACTCTCTGGATGCCCTTCTGTCCACGCCTCTCTCTGGATGCCCTTCTGTCCTCTCGTCTATCTGTATACCCTTCTGTCCTCTCCTCCTCTTTTTGGATGCCTTCTGTTCTCGCTTTTCTCTGGATGCCCTTCTGTGCTCACATCTCTCTGGATGCCCTTCTGTTTTCTCCTCTCCCTAGATGCTGTTCTGTCCTCTATTCTCTCTTTATATGCCCTTCTGTTCTCTCATCTCTTTGGATGCCTTCTATGCTCTTCTGTCTCTGGATGCCCTTCTCTCAACACCCTCTCTGGATACCTTCTGTCCTCTAATCTCTCTGGTGCCTTTCTGTTCTCTTCTCTCTATGGATGCTCTCCTGTACTCTCATCACTCTGGATGCCCTTCCTGCTCTCTCCTCTCTCTGTATGACATTCTGTCCTCTTCTCTCTCTCAGATGTTCTTCTGTCCTCTCCTCTCTTTCAATGCCTTCAGTTTTCTACTATCTCCGAATGCCCTTCTGTTCTCTCCTCTTTCTGGATTTCCCTTTTGTCTTCTCCTCATTCTGGATGCCCTTCTTTTCTATCCTCTCACTTGATGCCCTTTTCTACTCACCTCTCTCTGGATGCCCTTCTCTTCTCTCCTCTCTCTAGATGCCCTTCTGTCCTCTATTCTCTCTGGTTGCCCTTCTGTTCTCTTGTCTTTCTGGATGCTCTTCTGGTCTCTCTTCCCTCTGGATGCCCTTCTGTCCTCTTCTCGCTCTGGATGCCTTTCTGTCCTCTCCTTTCTCTACCATGCCCTTCTATTCTTCCTCTCTCCCGATGCCCTTCTGTCTTCTACTCTCTCTCTGGATGCCCTACAATTCTCGCTTCACATGGATACCCTTCTGTCTTCTTTCTCTCTGCATGCTCTTCTGTTCTCTCTCTCACTGGATGCCCTTCTGTCCTCTTCTCACTCCTGAGGCACTTCTGAATTCTCCTCTTCCTGGATGCCCTTCCTTCCTCTGTTCTTTCTGGATGTCTTTCATTCTTCTTTGCTCTGAGATGCGCTTCTGTTCTATCCTCTTTCTTGATTCTCTTCTTTTCTCTCATCTCTCTGGATGCCCTTTGTTCTCTCTTATCTCGGATGCCCTCTGTCCTCTGCTCTCTCTGTATGCCCTGCTGTCCTCTCCTCTCTCTGGATACCCTTATATTATCTCCTCTCTCTCTTGTTCCCTTCTGTTCTCTCCTCTCTCTGGATGCCTTCTTTTCTGTCCTCTCTTTCAGGATGCCCTTCTGACTTCTCTTCTCTCTGGATGCCCTTCTCTCCTCTCCTCTTTCTGGGTTATCTTTTGTTTTCTTCTGTCTGGATGACCTTCTGTTCTTTCTTCTCTCTGGATGCCCTTCTGTCCTCTGTTTTCTGTAGATGCCCTTCTTTTCTCTCCTGTCTATGGATGCCCTTCTGTCCTTCTACCTCTCTGGAAGATGTTCATTTCTCTCCTCACTATGGATACCCCTCTGTCTTCTGCTTCTCTGCAATCCCTTCTATTCTCTTCTCTCTCTGGATATTCTTCTGTTCTCTCCTCTCTCTGGATGCCCTTCTGTCTTCTGCTTTCTTCAGTCTTCTGCTCTCTCTGGTGTCCTTCTGTTCTCTCCTCTTTCTGGATTCTCTTCTGATCTTTCCTCTCTCTGGATGCCCTTCTGTCTTCTCCTCTTTCTGGATGCCCTTCTGTCTTCTCGTCTTTCTGGTTTCTCTTCTGTTCTCTTCTCTCTGGATGACCTTCTGTTCTTTCTTCTTCCCCGATGCCCTTCTGTTCTCTCCTCTCTCTGGATGCCCTTCTGTCTTCTCCTCTCTCGGGATGCCCTTCTGTTCTCTCCTCTTTCCGGATGCCCTATCTGTATGACATTCTGTCCTTTTCTCTCTCTGGTTGCCCTTCTTTCTCCACTCTCTGGATGCCCTTCTGTTTATTCTCTCTCTGGAAGCCCTTCTGTACTCTCCTCTCTTTGGATTCCATTCTGTCTTCTCCTCTCCCTGGGTGCCCTTCTGTTCTCTCCTCCTCAATCTGGATGCCCTTCTGTTCTCATCCTCTCTCCGGATGCCTTTCGGTCTCTCCTCTCTCTAGATGCCCTTCTGTTCTCTCCTCCCTCTGGATGCCCTTCTGTCCTCTCCTCTCTCTGGATGCCTTTCTGTCTTCTCCTTTCTCTTGATGCCCTTCTGTTCTCTCCTCTCTCTGGATGCCCTTCTGTACTCTCCTCTTTCTGGATGCCCTTCTTTTCTCTCCTCTCTAGATTTTCTTCTGTCCTCTATTCTTTTTGGATGTCCTTCTGTTCTTGTCTCTTTGGATGCCCTTCTTGCCTCTCCTCCCTCTGGATGCCCTTCTGTCCTCTCCATTATCTGGATTCTCTTCTGTCTTCTCTCTCCTATGCCCTTCTAGTCTCTCCTCTCTCCTTATGTTTTTCTGTTTTCTCCTCTCCCCGGATGCTCTACAATTCTCTCTTCACCTAGATACCCTTTTGTCTTCTCCTCTCTCTGGATGCCTTCTGTTCTCTCCTCTCACTGGATACCCTTCTGTCCTCTCTGCTCTCTGGATGCCGTTGTATATGCTCCTCTCTCTAGATGTCCTTCTGTCTTCTCCTCTCTCTGGATTCCCTTCTGCTCTTTCCTCTCTCTGAATGTCCTTCTGTCTTCCCCCCTTTCTCTGGATTCACTTCTGTTCTCTCCTCTTTCTGGATGCCCTTCTGTTCTCTCCTCTCTCTGGATACCCTTCTGTTCTCTCCTCTCTCTGGATGTCCTTCAGATTTTTGCTCACTCTGGATGCCCTTCTGTTATATCCTCTTTCTTGATTATCTTCTGTTCTCTCATCTCTGGATGCCCTTTGTTCTCTCTTCTCTCGGAAAGCCCTTTTGTCCTCTCCTTCCTCTGGATGAACTTTCTGTCTTCTCCTTTCTCTGGATGCCCTTCTGTTTTCCCTCCCTCTTTATGCCCTTCTGTCCTATCCTCTCTCTGGATACCTTTCTGTTGTATCCTCACACTGGATGCCCTTCTGTTCTCGCCTCTCTCTGGAAGGCATTCTATCTTCTCCTCTCTCTGGATGCACTTCTGTTGTCTCCTCTGCCTTCATGTCCTTCTGTTCTCTTCTCTTTCCAAATGCCCTTCTGTCCTCTCCTCTATCGGGAGGCCCTTCGGTCTTCTCTTCTCTCTGGATACCTTTCTGTTCTCTCCTCTTTCTGGATGCCCTTCTGTTCTTTCCTCTCCCTGATGCCCTTCTGTCTTCTCTTCTCTCTGGATGACCTTCTGTTCTCTCCTCTCTTTGGATTTCTTCTACTTCTCCTCTTTCTGGATGCCCTTCTTTTCTCTCCTCTCACCAGATGCCCTTCTGCCTTACCTCAATATGGATGGTTTTACTCTTCTATCGTGTCTCTGGATACCCTTCTTTCCTCTCCTATTTCTGGATGCCTTCTGCTCTCTCCTCATCTTGATGCCAATCTGTAATCTCTCCTTTCTCGATGCATATGTCTCTCCTCTCTCTTTAAACCTTTCTGTCTTCTCCTCTCTCTGGATGCCCTTCAGTCCTCCCCTCTCTCTGGATGCCCTTCTGTCTTCTCCTCTCTCTGGATTCTCTTCTGCTCTTTTCTCTCTCTAAATGCCTTTCTGCCTTCTCCTCTCTCTATATTCACTTCTGTTTTCTCCTCTCTTGGATGCCCTTCTGTTCTTTCCTCTCTTCAGATGCCCTTCTGTTCTCTCTTCCCTCTGAATGACCTTCTGTTCTCTTCTCTCTCTCTGGATGCTCTTTTGTCCTCTCCTCTCTCTCTAGATGCGTTCTGTCTTCTCTGCTCTCTGGATGCCCTTTTGTTCTCTGTTCTCTCTGGATGACCTTCTGTCTTCTCCTCTCTCTAGATGCCATTCTGTGCTCTATTCTCTCTTTATGCCCTTTTGTTCTCTCGTCTCTTTGGATGCCCATCTGTGCTCTCCTCTCTCTGTTTGCCCTTCAGTTCTCTCCTCTTTCTGGATGACCTTCTGTCTTCTCCTCTCTCTGGGTGCCTGACAATTTTCTCCTCACTCTGGATACCCTTCTGTCTTCTCCTCTCTCTGGATGCCCTTCAGTCTTCTTCTCTCTCAGTATGTCCTTCAGGCTTCTACTCTGTCTGAATGGGCTTCTGTTCTCTCCTCTTCTGGATTCTCTCCTGGTCTATCATCTCTCTGGATGCCATTCTGTTCTCCTTTTTTCTCTGAATGCACTTCTGTTTTCTCTCTCTGGATGCCCCTCTGTTCTCTCCTCTGTCAAGATGCCCTTCTGTCTTCTCTCCTCTCTGAATGCCCTTCTGTACTCTCCTCTCTTTGGATGCCCTCTTTTTTCTCCTCTCTCTCTGAATGCCCTTCTGTTCTCTCCTATCTCTAGATTCTCTTCTGTCCTCTCATCTCTCTGGATGCCCTTCAGTCCTCTTCTCTCTCTGGATGATCTTCTGTTCTCTCATCTCTCTTGATGCCCTTGTGTCCTCTCTTCTCTCTGGATGCCCTTCTGTCTTCTCTTCTCTCTGTGTGCCTTTCTGTCTTCTCCTCTCTCTGGATGCCCTTCTGGTCCTTTCCTCTCTTTGGATGCCCTTCTGTTCTCTCATCTCTCTCGATGCTCTTCTGTTTTACACTCTTGGTGAATGCTCTTCTGTCCTCTCCTCTACCTGGATGCCATTTTGTTCTCTCCTCTTTCTGGATGCCCTTCTGTTCTCTCCTCTCTCTGGATGCCCTTCTGTCCTCTCCTCTCTCTGGATCCCTTCTGTCTTCTAATTTCTCTGGTTGCCTTTCTGTTCTCTTCTCTCTATTGATGCTCTTTTGTACTCTCATCACTCTGGATGCCCTTCTGTTCTCTCCTCTCTCTGGATGACCTTCTCTCTTCACCTCTCTCTGAATGCCCTTCGGTCTTCTCCTCTCTCTGGAGGAACTTCTTTCCTCTCCTATCTCCCGATGCCCTTCTGGTCTCTCCTCTCTACTGATGCCCTTCTGTCTTCTCCTCTTTCTGGATATACTTGTGTTCTCTGCTCTCTCTAGGTGCCCTTCTGTCCTCTCCACTCTCTGGATGCCCTTCTGTTCACTTTCTCTCTGGATGCCCTTCTGTCCTCTCCACTCTCTGGAGCCTTTTTTTTCTCTTCTCTCTGGATCTCTTCTTTCCTTTTTATCTCTGGATGCCCTCTTTTCTCTCCTATCTCTCGATTCCCTTTTTGTATTCTCCTCTCTCTGGATGCCCTTCTCTTTTCTTTTTCTCTCTAGATGCCCTTCTGTCCTCTATTCTCTCTGTATGCCATTCTGTTCTCTTGTCGAAATGGATGCCCTTCTGTTCTCTCCTCTATCTAGATGCTCTTCTGTCTTCTCCTCTGTCTGGATGGCTTTCTGTTCTCTCCTCTCTCTGGATGCACTTCTGTACTCTCCTCTCTCTGGATGCACTTCTGTTCTCTCCTCTCTCTGGATATCTTCTGTACTCTCCTCTCTCTGGATGCCCTTCTGTACTCTCGTCTCTGGATGCCCTTCTGTCCTCTCCACTCTCTGGAAGCCCTTCTGTCCTCTCCTGCCTCTGGATCCCTTCTATCATCTAATCTCTCTGGTTGCCTTTCTGTTCTGTTTTCTTCATTTATGCTCTCCTGTATTATCATCTCTCTGGATGCCCTTCTTTGATCTCCTCTCTCTGGATAAAATTCATTACTCTCATTTCTCCCGATGCCCATCTGTTCCCTAATCTCTACCGATGACCTTCTGCCTTCTCCTCTTTCTGGATGCCCTTCTATACTCTGATCTCTCTAGGTGCCCTTCTGTCCTCTCCACTCTCTGGATGCCCTTCTGCTCACTTTCTCCCTGGATGCCCTTGTGTCCTCTCCGGTCTCCGGATGCCCTTCTGTCCTCTCATCTCTCTGGATGCCCTTCTTTTCTCTCTTTTCTCTGGATTCTCTTCAGTCCTCTTCTCTCTCTGGATGCCCTTCTTTTCTCTCCTATCTCTGGATTCCTCTTTTGTTTTCTCATCTCTCTGGATGCCCTTCTCTTTTCTCCTCTCTCTAGATTCCCTTCTGTCCTCTATTCTCTCTGGATGCCCTTCTGTTCTTTCGTCTCTCCAGATGCCCTTCTGTGCTCTCCTCTCTCTGGATGCCCTTCTCTACTCTCCTCTCTCTGGATGCCCTTCTGTCCTCTTCTCTCTCTGGATGCCCTTCTGTCTTCTCCTCTCTCCTATGCTCTTCTGTTCTCTCATCTCTCCCGATGCTCTTCTGTCTTCTTTTCTCTCTGGATGCCTGACAATATTCTCCTCACTCTGGATAACCTTCTGTCTTCTCCTCTCTCTAGATGCCCTTCTCTTCTCTCCTCTCTCTGGATGCCTGAAAATATTCTCGTCACTCTGGATAAACTTCTGTCTTCTCCTCTCTCTAGATGCCTTTCTGTACTCTCCTCTCACTGGATGCAATTTTTCCTCCTCTCTCTCTGGATGCCCTAATGTGTTCTCTTTTCTCTGAATGCCCTTCGGTCTTCTCTTCTCTCTGGATGAACTTCATTCCACTCCTTTCTCCCAATGAACTTTTGTCTTCTCCTCTTTCTGGATGCACTTGTGTTCTCTGCTCTCTCTAGGTGCCCTTCTGTCCTCTCCTCTCTCTGGATGTACTTTTGTTCACTGTCTCTCCCCTGGATGTCCTTCTGTCCACTCCTCTCTCTGGATGCCTTCTGTCCTCTCCTCTCTCTGGATGCCCTTTTGTATTCTTCTCACTCTGGATGCCCTTCTCTTCTCTCCTCTTTCTAGATGCCCTTCTGTCCTCTATTCTCTTTTTATGCCCATCTGTTCTTTCATCTCTTTGGATGCCCCTCTGTGCTCTCCTCTCTCTGGATGCCCTTCTGTAATCTCTCTCTCTGGATGCCCTGACTGTTTTCTCCTCTCTCTGGATGCCCTGACCTCTTCTCCTCTCTCTTCAGGGATGCCCTTCAGTCCTCTTCTCTCTCTGTATGTCCTTAAGTCTTCTGCTCTGTCTGGATGGGCTTCTGTTCTCTCCTCTTCTGGATTCTCTCCTGGTCTGTCATCTCTCTGGATGCCCTTCTGTTCTTTTTTTCTCTGAATGCACTTCTGTCTTCTCTCTCTGGATGCCCCTCTGTTCTCTCCTTTGTCTGTATGCCCTTCTGTCTTCTCTCCTCTCTGAATCCCCTTCTGTTCTCTTGTCTCTTTGAATGCCCGCTTTTTTTCTCTCTCTGGATGCCCTTCTGTTTCTCCTATCTCTAGATTCTCTCTTCTGTCCTCTCATCTCTCTTGATGCCTTCTGTTCTCTTCTCTTTCTGGATGATCTTCTGTTCTCTCATCTCTCTAATTGTCCTTGTGTCCTCTACACTTTCTGGATGCTCTTCTATTCTCTCATCTTTCTGGATGCCCTTGTGTCCTCTCTTCTCTCTGGATGTCCTTCTGTCCTCTCTTCTCTCTGGATGTCTTTCTGTCTTCTCCTCTCTCTGGATGCCCTTCTGTCTTCTCCTCTCTCTGGATGCCCTTCTGTACTCTCCTCCCTCTGGATGCCCTTGTGTCCTCTTCTATCTTTGGATGCCATTCTTTCCTCTCTTCTCTATGATGACCTCTGTTAATCTCTTCTCTCTGAATGCCCTTCTGTACTATCCTTTCTTTGGATGCCCTTCTGTCCTCTTCTCTCCCTGGATGCCCTTCTTTTCTCTCCTTTCTCTAGATTCTCTTCTGTTCTCTCATCACACTGGATGTCCTTCTGTTATATTCTCTGTCATTGATCTTCTGTTCTCTCATCTCTCTAATTGACCTTGTGTCCTCTACACTTTCTGGATGCTCTTCTGTTCTCTCATCTCTCTTGATGCCCTTGTGTCCTCTCTTCTCTCTGGATATCCTTCTGTCCTCTCTTCTCTCTGGATGCTCTTCTGTTCTCTCCTCTCTGTCGATGATCTTCTGTTCTCTCATCTCTAATTGGCCTTGTGCCTCTACTCTTTCTGGATGTTCTTCTGTTCTCTCATCTCTCTTGATGCCCTTGTGTCCTCTCTTCTCTCTGGATGTCCTTTTGTACTCTCATCTCTCTGGGTGCAATTCTGTCTTCTCCTCTCTCTGCATGCCCTTCTGTCTTCTCCTCTCTTTGGATGCCTTTCTGTTCTCTCCTCTCTGCGGATGCCCTTCTGTTCTCTCCTCTCTCTGGATGCCCTTCTGTCCGCTCCTCTCTTTGGATGCCCTTCTGTTCTCTCCTCTCTCTCGATGCTCTTCTGTTCTACCCTCTCTGTGAATGCCCTTCTGTCCTCTCCTCTACCTGGATGCCATTTTGTTCTCTCCTCTTTCTGGATGCCCTTCTGTTCTCTCCTCTCTCTGTATGCCATTCTTTACTCTCCTCTCTCTGGATGCCCTTCTTCTTCTCTTCTCTCTGGATTCCCTTCTGTCCTCTCCTCTCTCTAGATGCCTTTCTGTCCTCTCCTCTCTCTGGATGCCCTTCTGTCTTCTCCTCTTTTTGGATGCCTTCTGTTCTCTTCTCTCTGGATGCCCTTCTGGGCTCACCTCTGTCTGGATGCCCTTCTGTCTTCTCCTCTCTCTGGATGCACTTCTGTTCTCTCCTCTCTCTGGATGCCCTTCTGTCCTCTCCTATCTCTGGATGCCCTTCTGTCCTTTCCTCTCTCTGGATCCCTTCTGTCCTCTAATCTCTCTGTTTACCTTTCTGTTCTCTTCTCTCTATGGAAGCTCTCCTGTAGTCTCATCTCTCTGGATGCCCTTCTGTCTTCTCTTCTCTCTGGATACCCTTCTGTTCTCTCATCTCTCCAAATGCTCTTCTGTCTTCTCCTTTCCCTGGATGCCCTTCTGTTCTCTCCTCTTTGTCAATGCCCTTCTGTCCTCTTCTCTCTCTCTGGATGCCCTTCTTTTCTCTCCTCTCTCTAGATTCTTTTCTGTTCTTTCATCTCTCTGGATGCCCTTTTGTTTTCTCCTCTCTGTTGATGATCTTCTGTTCTCTCATCTCTCTAATAGGCAATGTGTCCTCTACTCTCTCTCGATGATCTTCTGTTCTCACATATCTCTAATTGGCCTTGTGTCTTCTCTTCTCTCTGGATGTCCTTCTGTCCTCTCTGCTCTCTTGATGCCTTTCTGTCTTCTCCTCTCTCTGGATGCCATTCTGTCTTCTCCTCTCTCTGGATGCCATTCTGTCTTCTCCTCTCTCCCTATGCCCTTCTGTTCTCTCAATTCTCCCAATGCCCTTCAGTCTTCTCCTTTCTCTGGATGCCCGACAATTTTCTCCTCACTCTGGATACCCTTCTGTCTTCTCCTCTCTCTAGATGCCCTTCTGTTCTCTCCTCTCACTTGATGCCATTCTATCCTCTCCTCTCTCTGGATGCTGTTCTGTCTTCTCTTCTCTTCGGATGCCCTTCGGTCCTCTTCTCTCTCTGGATTTCCTTCAGTCTTCTGCTCTCTCTGGATGGGCTGCTGTTCTCTCCTCTTTCTTGATGTCTCTCCTCTCCCTGGATGCACTTTTGTTCTCTCCTCTATCTGGAGACCCTTCTGTTCTTTCCTCTCCTGTATGCCCTTCTGTCCTCTCCTCTCTCTGGATGCCCTTCTTTCCTCTCTTCTCTATGGATGCCCATTTGTCTTCTCTTCTCTCTAAATACCCTTCTGTACTCTCCTCTCTTTGGATGCCCTTCTGTCCTCTTCTCTCTCTGGATGACCTCCTTTTCTCTCCTCTCTCTAGATTCTCTTCTGTTGTCTCATCTCTCTGGATGCCCTTCTGTTCTCTCCTCTCTGTCGATGATCTTCTGTTCTATCATCTCTCTAATTGGCCTTGTGTCCTCTACTCTTTCTGGATGCTCTTCTGTTCTCTCATCTCTCTTGATGCCCTTGTGTCCTCTCTTCTCTCTGGATGTCTGTCCTGTCCTACCCTTCTCTCCTCTGGTCCCTTCTTGTCATCTCCTCTCTCTGGATGCCTTTCTTTTTTCTCCTCTCCCTGGATATTCTTCTGTCCTGTCCTCTCTTTGGATGCCCTTCTGTTCTCTCCTCTCTCTGATGCTCTTCTGTTCTACCCTCTCTGTGAATGCCCTTCTGTCTTCTCCTCTACCTGGATGCCATTTTTTCTCTCCTCTTTCTGGATACCCTTCAGTTCTCTCCTCTCTCTGGATGCCTTTCTTTCCTCTCCTCTCTCTGGATCCCTTCTGACCTCTAATTTCTCTGGTTGCCTTTCTGTTCTCTTCTATCTATGGATGCTCTTTTGTACTCTCATCACTCTGGATGCCCTTCTGTTCTCTCCTCTTTCTGGATGACCTTCTCTCTTCACCTCTCTCTGAATGCCCTTCGGTCTTCTCCTCTCTCTGGAGGAACTTCTTTCCTCTCCTATTTCCCAATGCCCTTCTGTTCTTTCCTCTCTACCGATGCCCTTCTGTCTTCTCCTCATTCTGGATGCCCTTTTGTTCTCTGCTCTCTCCAGGTGCCCTTCTGTCATCTCCTCTCTCTGTATGCCCTTCTGTTCACTTTCTCCCTGGATGCCCTTTTGTCCTCTCTCCTCTCCAGGTGCCCTTCTGTCCCTTCTCTCTCTGTATATCATTTTTTCTCTCTTCTTTCTGGATTCCCTTCTGTCCTTTTCTCTCTCTGGATGCACTTCTTTTCTCTCTCCTTTTTGTCTTCTCCTCTTTCTGGATGCCCTTCTCTTTTCTCTTCTCTCTAGATGCCCTTCTGTCCTCTATTCTCTCTGTATGCCCTTCTGTTCTCTCCTCTCACCGGATGCCCTTCTGTTCTCTTCTCTCTCTCTAGATGAACTTCTGTATTCTCCTCTGTCTGGATGGCTTTCTGTTCTCTCCTCTCTCTCAATGCTCTTCTCTTCTAACCTCTCTGTGAATGCCTTCTGTCCTCTCCTCTACCTGGATGCCATTTTGTTCTCTTCTTTCTGTATGCCCTTCGGTCCTCTACTCTCTCTGGATGCCCTTCTGTCGTCTCCTCTCTCCTATGCCCTTCTACTCTCTCGACTCTTCCAATGCCCTTAAGTCTTCTCCTCTCTCTGTATGCCTGAAAATTTTCTCCTCACTCTGGATACCATTCTGTCTTATTCTCTCTATAGATGCCCTTCTGTTCTCTACACTCTCTAGATGCCCTTCTGTCCTCTCACATCTCCGGATGCCCTTCTGTCTTCTCTCTCTGTGGATGCCCTTCTATATTCTCCTTCTCTGGATGTCCTTCTGTACTCTCCTCTCTTTGGATGACCATATGGCCTCTCGTCTCTCTGAATGCCCTTCTGTTTTCTCCTCTCTATGTAAGATCTTCTGTTCTCTCCTCTCTCTGGATGCCCTTGTGTCCATTTCTCTCTCTGGATGCCCTTCTTCCTCTCTTTTCTGGATGCAATTCTGTCTTCTCTCTCTCTGGATCCATTTCTGTTCTCTCTGCTCTCTAGTTCTCTTGTGTCTCTCATCTCGATGCCCTTCAGTTCTCTTCTCTCTCTGGATGTCTCTCTCTATCTCTGATTCTCTCCTCTCTCTGGATCCCTTCTATTCTGTCCTCTCTATCCCTTCTGTCTTCTCTTCATCTGGATGCCCTTCTGTCTCTCTCTTCTCCTCTCTCTGGATGCCCTTCTGTTGTCTCTCTCTCGATCTCTGTCTCTCTCTCTGGATGCTCTCTCCTCTCTGGATCTCTCCTCTCTGTGCGCTCTCTTCTCTCTGGCCATGGATGCCCTCTCTGTCTATCTCCTATCTGGATGCCTTCTGTCTTCTATCGACTGCCTTTCTGTCATTCTCGTATCTCTTGCGTCTTCTCCTCTCTGGATCCTCTCTCTCATCATCTCTGTCATCTGGCTTCTCACTCTATCCTATGCTTCTCTACTCTAGGATCCTTCTGTCTTTACTTCTCTCTGATGCATCTCTCTAGCCTTCGTTCTCTCTCACACATCCCTGTGTGCATGCCTAGGTTATCAGCCATTTGTATTTGGGGTGTAATATTGTCATAATGAAAGACTCCCGGATATTAGAGGGCACATCAAAGGCAGGCCTTAGTTTAGGAAAAAGCCAATTTTTATCAGGGTATCAAGGGGCCAGTCTCCCTAGCAAGAGAAACTAGGGCAGAGCCAGGCATCCCAGGAACCTTTCTTGAGGGTGTGGAAATCTAGGGGTCAGCCATAGGGGAAGGCAGGGTGGCTGGCAGCTGCACCTGTCACTGGCAGAATCACTTATGGATTTCCTTCAGTCTTCAGTTGATGGTAATGAACGTTAACTGGCTTCTTGATGGCAGCATCAATCTGGTTCTTAACAAAACTTGTGAGACAGTTAAGAGCCCAAGGGCCAAAAGACAGAAATAATAAAATACCAACAAAGGGTCCTAGTAAACTAGGCAATAGGTTAGTAAGCCAAGGTGAAGTAGAGAACCAATTTTGATAGCATGACTCTTGTTCTCTGGCTCTTTTTCTTTCCTTTAAACTCTTTTTGTCTTTGTCCAGCCCATTTTGGACAAGACCTGTCTTATCAGAGTAAAAGCAACATTCTTCTCTGAGGGCTACGCAGAGACCTTCTTCCTTAAAGAAGACAAGGTCAAGTCCTCTCCTGTTCTGTAACACCACCTCAGAAAGAGAAGCCACAGAGTCCTTAAGGTCTTGTATCCCTTCTCTCAAATTATTTAAATCTTTATCAATAAGAGACTGAAGATGGGCATAATGATTATTGGAGGTGACTAGAGAAGCAATGCCAATACCTGCGCCAATAGCGCTGATTCCTAATATGACAGACAACGTAAGGGCTGTCAGAGGCTCTCATTTGATCCTAAGGGAAAGACCTTGATCCAGAAAATTAAGAAAAGACTCTGAATTCTGAATAAAAAATGAGGGAGAATGGTAACAACTACACAATAATCTCTGGTCTTTAAAAACTCAAAATTGGAAATATATAATGTCAATCCAGTGGCACAGGCAAAATAGATACCATTGGATGCTATGGTATATAAAAAGGTATTATTTAAAATCAATGTCTGATTACAAATAGGACCAATCTTGGGGGGAAGCATAGAGGGCCCCAAAAGGCAGAGGCCTATGCCCGAGATGGAACTAATAGTGAGACCTCCCTCAGGTGAAGTAGCCCATAATAACAAATTGCTATTATCAGAAATGAGGGAGGGGTAAAAAACAGCTATTCCCTCATAAAAAGGGAGAGTAGGTGAAAAACAAATCCAATATTCTTGATATTGATATTCACTGGTATTATGAATAGCTTCAAGGGAGCCATTTGCCAGAGAAATAATAAGGTCCGCAGAGCTAGGAGGGCCCGCAGGTATAGTGGGGCTGAAATGAGGTAACCTGGGGGGAGGTTGGGAGAGGCAAAATGGCTGGAGCAGTAATTCCAGGCATGAGGACAGCTTGGCTGGTGGTCTGAGGGTGCTGTATGGCAGGATTAGGCCACAGCAGCAACATTTTTAATTAGGGATACTCTTAAGGAGCTTAATTCTAAAGATGAGTCTCAGGTCCGAGCATGGTAAGTGTAAAGGTCGAGCACTTCTCTTAGACTGTAAGGCCCCATTCATATCCTTGGCCTGTTCAGTCTTTACTCCTCCTTACATCCATAAAGGATATAAGAAGAGGGACGCACCATTTGAATTCACACCAGGATCTAAATGGTTGAGTGGTCTTAATTCGTAGTTTATCCTTTAAATATGTAGGTAGAAAACTTTTCTCTTAAGGTGATATAATCCCAGGAGGAGTGGGCTCTCCAATATGCATCTCCTGTGGTTTCACAGCCCCAAGATGCACAATAATAATCAGAGCTATAGCCACATTTATAATTTTGAGAGAGACCATGGTGGTTGCACCCACGGCATACAAAGAAGCCAGATGGATCATTGGCCAAGGAACTATCCTATCATAGGTATTACATCCTATAAGTTGGCCATCATAATTGGGGTTAGGTGCATCAACCAGCCGACTTTGGGGCCAATAATGGGAGGGGGTTCCCCTAGTCTGCACTGGCTCCCAGGGCAAGAGCACAAAGATCCATCTCCAGAGAGGGCCATGAAGGCTGGGTTCCAAGTGAAGAGCTGGAATTAACAATGTCTCCTGCTTGGTTTATTATGACCCAAGTAAAATTATAAATCTGGTCTGAGGAATGCTGGGGTTTGATACTCACATTTGGATAAATCTGAGTGTGAGCAGGAGGAGCAGGAGGAGCAAGGCAACGGGATGCTATTTTTCTGAAAGGAAGCACAGTTAATAACCATTCTCAGGGGGTATTCCCTGGGGTAGACTTAGCCAACTTCACCAGTCTTTCTAATAGCCATCTGGCATTTTGTTCCTTGGAATCATATATACACATGTGTCCTTTTCACCAGATAAGAACTATATCAGGACCATTCCACTTATATGTCAATGGATCTTTCCACATGACTTTGGCATAGGAGTCTGCTGTAGTAGGGTGCCAGAATCTGTCTGCTGCAGGACTTTCCTTTTTCATCAAGGGTCAAAAAATGAGAACGAATAGTGCATAAATTAACAAGATTTTATGATTCCTCTTATGGGGGTATAAAATGCCCCTTGAATGTTATAATTTTAAGAGCATGTTCTTTAAGGTCTGATGTACCATTTCTACAATGCCCTGTCCTTGGGGTTTATATGGGATACCAGTAACATGATTAATATTAAGCTGGGCACAGAACTGTTTGAAGGAGGCGCTGGTATATCCAGGGCCGTTATCAGTCTTAAGTATCTTAGGTATGGGCATAAAGGCAAGGCAATATAATCACATGACTAATAAGATTTTTGGTAGCCTCACTAGATTGTAGTGAGGCGCAAAGATTTGCCATATCTCTCCTGGGTTGAGGCCATGAGTGTTCATCCCCAAATGTAACTCAGACAGGAGGGTGAGACATCCCTGGCACTGACACAATATCTGGTGTGCCAGTTCTCTGGTAATAGAAAACATCTGTCGGAGGGTCTGGGCATTTAGATGATGTAATTGGTGGTTCTTTTGTGCCTGTTGTACAGGATCAGAAGGCAGGGCCAAGGTCGCCAAAGTAAATGGAGACCCTCGGGAGGCCCTATCAACGAGGTCATTTCACTCACTTAGGGGTCCAGGAAGACCAGAGTGGGTGCGTATGTGACCCACAAAGTATGGATAGGATCTAGCTAAAATTATCTCCTGAAGCTCAGAAAAGAGGAGGGAAGCATTGGTAGAAGGCCTTGTAAAGGGAAACGGTCTCTAACAGAGGCACTGATTGAGCCACATGATGCACTGTCAGTAAAAGATTAAAGGCACAATCTGGGAAAGTCTTAAAGTACTTGAATAACAGCAACCAATTCTACCAACTGTGCTGAGGAAAATTTGGTCTGAAAACTTAGAGACCTGTCCACCTATATTAAAGGACTGCAACCCCAGAGGGGGATCCATCTGTAAAAATCCAGTGGTGCTGAGGAATGGGGATGTTCTTAGTCACTTTAGGGAAGACCACGCTGGTGTTTCAAGGAACTGGATAAGTTTGTCAGAGGGAGCGTGGTTATCTATCTTTCCCTGAAATGAAATACAGTTAATAGTCCATTCATCTGACGTCTGAAGTAGCCACTGAACTAGAGCGGCATCATAGGGAATGCTGACAAGATCAGGGTCTCTACCAAAGAGCTTCAGGGAGGTCTCTCTTCCCATCCTTATGATCTGTGCCACCAAGGCAGGATAAACAGATAGCACTTTAGGAGGGGTGGCGGGCAAATGAAGCCAATACAAAGGTTAATCTGTTACAAACAATCCCATGGGGGCAAACATGGTGGTGAAGAACCAATAGCCATAAGGGGGAGGTTGGAGAATAATAGGTAACAGTCTGTTGTTGAATGGCTTTCTCCACGAGCGTAAGGGCGGAGGTGGCCTCAGGGGTTAAGGCACAAGGGGAGGAGGGGTCAGAATCTCCTCGAAGAATATCAAATAGAGGCTTAAGTTCTCCAGTTGTTAATTTTAGATAGGGCTGCAACCAATTTATGTCTCCCAAGAGACGTTGAAAGTCAAGTGTTTGTAAGGAATCTTTTCTAAGTTCAATTTTTTGAGAGAAAACCTTAGAGGGGTGAAGCTCAAAACCCAAGAATAAATGTGGGGGCTGTAGCTGGACCTTCTCAGGGGCAATCTGCAGCCCGAGGCCTTGGAGGGCAGTTACCAATTCCTGGCCCACCCTGGGCAAGGTGGTCTCATCAGGGCTAGCCAGAAGAATGTCATCCATATAATGGACAATATATAACTCAGGGTATTTAAGGCAAAAGGGTCAATGGCCTGGCCCACAAACTTTTTTTTGGGGGGAATATTGGCCCTGCCTTGAGGCAGGACCCTCCACTGAATTCATGGAGATGACCCAATGCAATTAACAACAGGAAGGCTACAGGCAAAACGTTTACAATCCTCTGGGTGTAAGGGGATGCAGAAAAAACAATCTTTCAAATCAATAACCATCTTATTGTAACTCTTAGGTATTGCCACGGGGGAGGGGAGGCCAGGCTGGAGGGCTCCAATTGGGACCATAGTCTTATTCATTTCTCTGAGGTCCTGAAGCAGTCTCCATCTGCCCCCTTTCTTTTGTATCACAAAATGGGTGTATTCCAAGGGGAGATGGAGGGTCAATGTGGCCAGCACCTAATTGTTCCTTCACCAACTGCATGGCCACTAAAAGTTTACGTTGAGGGAGAGACCATTGGTTGACCCAGACAGGGGAATCTGACTTCCAGGTGATCTTATCTGTCTTGCGTGCAGGTAGAGCAATGGTCCTTAAGAAAAATTTGAATCATAACCTAGTCCTGAGCATGAGGTCTTTGGTGTAACAGCAATTGGGGTGAGGATCTTTTGGTTGTATCTGCCCAAGCCTTGTCCAGGGATGAACCCCTGGTCCAGCATCTGGTGGGTAACAACTGCAGAGGGGCTAAACATAAGAACTCCCATTTGACTCAATATATCTCGACCCCATAAGTTTATAGGGAGGCCAGGTACAATGAATGCTCTAACATGTCCAGTATTACCTCAGGATCCTCTCAAGTGAGCAACTGGGAGCTTTGAAGGGTGTTGGTGGACTGGCCAATGCCTTGAAGGTGTGTTAAAGAAGGCTGACAGGGCCAAGAGGAGGGCCAAGAGGCCTGTGAAATTACTCTGGAGTCTGCTCCTGAGTCAAGTATGCCCTCAAAGTTTTTGCCATTAAGTTTCAGTTTTAATAGTGGGCACTCTTGTGAGAGTCTTAGATCCAATAGACATCAGAAAACTCAGAGGTGGAAGCACCCTGGGATGGGTTCAAGAAGGTGTGGAGGTGTCTACTGGAAGGGGAAAGGCCTGTGCAAGGCACTGTCCCTGGCGAATGTGAAGGGGCCCTCTAGAACTAGTGGCTAATACTTTAATTTCTCCAGAGTAATCAGTATCAATGATTGAAGGGAAAATGGTAATGCCTTGGAGTGTGGCAGATGCTCTGCACAAGATAAGATAATAAGTCTGGGGTGGGTGAGGCCCAAAGACACCATTAGGGATCATCTGAACTCCTCCTCCAGCTTCTAATATTGTATTGGAGGAGACACAGAGGTCCAATCCTGCACTACCTGGGGTAGCCCTATAGAGGGCTGTGGCTGGTTTGGGAGCTGTTGATGGAAGTTTTGATGTGGCCCTGCCTGGCTGTTTCCCGAGGCTGGCAGGCAGGAGAAAGGCTAAGGGGTCTGGGTCTGGCTCCCCATCCCATTTCCCTGAAGCAGAGGGAGGGGTTGGCCAAAATATCAGTTTTGGAATGGCGGGCAGTAGCCCAATATTTGCTTAGCCTGCAGCAAGGGCAAGGGGTCATTGGAAGTGAACGCTCTCCCTTCCTTTGAGGTGAGGGCTGAGCCATGGGTTTACCCTGAGGGCACTGTTTAGCAAAATGGCCCATGTGACCATATCTAAAACAGGTGGATATGTTTGCCCCACCACTAGTAGCTGTAGTGGCCACTCCCACAGCCAGATTGTTGGCTTGTGAGACCTTCTGGGCAAAGGGATCTACATCCTTGCAGATATGAATCATCTCATCCAAATCTTTAATTTTATATTTCCCTCGAAGGGCAGCCCTACAGGCAGAGTTAGCATTTTCATTAGCAAGCTGCTGAAGAAGTTTATTGTCTCCCTGGCCAGGTCCCAAAGATC
The DNA here is from genome assembly GCF_011762505.2 of Arvicanthis niloticus. NCBI lineage: Eukaryota > Metazoa > Chordata > Mammalia > Rodentia > Muridae > Arvicanthis > Arvicanthis niloticus. The sequence continues at coordinate 16,077 of NW_023045328.1, read as the reverse complement.
TCTCAGCTGCCTCCAGGAGGTGGGCAACAAATTCTGAAAATTCTTCTTGATTGCCCTGAATGATCTTGGTCAAGGGGGAAAGGACAGAGCCTTTCATGGGAATGGCTCTCCAGGCACTCATAACTGCTGAGGAAGACTGAGACAAGAGACCCAGAGAAAAATTTTTGCCGTATTTGGTTAGAGGCATATTTCCCTCAACCTAGGAGTTTATCAAGTGTCCATTTATTGGAGGGTGAGCATGAGCTTGAGAGATTGACTTGTGCCTAAGACCTGCAACGATCTGCCCAATCATTCTGCCAGGAGAGAAATTGTCCCCGAGTTAATATGGCCTGGGCAACTGTCAGCCACTCATTGGGTGTAAATATCCACCTGCCCCAAGGCTTTCAAGAAGGGAAAGAGTGAAGGGAGCATTGGGCCCATAATTCCTAATAGCTGAATTTAATTTTTCTAACTGTTTAAACAGAGATTTTTTAAAGATTGTAGGATTCTCCATAGGGCACATGTTTTCATTTTCTGTCATGGCTCTGCCCTCATCCCTGCTTCCACCTTCTGGCTCTGTTTCATCCTCATCTCCAGAAGATGGCCTCTGTCCCCAGTTGGGGGCAAGAAGGCTGGGAAGGTTTATGAGAGGACCATGAAGAGGAAGGGATGGGGCATGAGGAGGAAGAAGTAGCGGCAGGCATGTGGCTGTGTGAACGCTGAGCACTAGACCAGGAAGGGGGAGGGAGTGGCAGGGTCTGTGGGGATCTAGAATCAGGAGCCGCAGGTGTCTGAGGAGGGATACCCTGAGAGCCAGTGACAGGGAAAACCAAACATTGAGAGTCCTGCACATGGGAGGAGGAACAAGGGCTGAGAGCCGTGAAATTTACTCCTGAAGGTGGAGGATGTCTGCCAATTCATGGACCTGAGAAAAAAGGCAGTTCTTCATGTCAGAGAGACAAACATGCAGGGTACTGGGAAAGTCAAAACCACAGACGTAGGAAGTGATGTGGAGACCGAGGGAACTGGTGTTAGCGTGGGAACGGCTGTAGTGCCAGAATCCAAAGGCTCTGATTCAGAAGTGTTGGCTGTGGCTGGAAGGGCGGGGGCAGAGACAATGCAAGTCGGGCAGGAAGGGGGCAAGTGCTGTGTATTAGCCATGGCAGCGGCGGGAGATGGAGGAGGGGGTGGCGGGAACTTCAAGAGGCTGGGGAAGGCGAGCATCGAGGCGGGGGCTTCCGAAGAACAGGATTAAAGTAGGAAGTTTGAGAATGAGAGATGTAAGGGTTGCCAGTGGCTAAAGGCACATACTGTGTGGGCAAAGGAGCAGTGGAAACAGAACTATGACAAGGTGCACAGGCGAGGCTGGGTTGAGGAATCCAAAGCTGACAAATCAGGATAAATATGAGCAGAATCAGATGAGGAGGGAAGCTGAGACTCATGAGGCATATCAATAAGTGTAAAAGGAACAGAAGCCTGATGTCAGGCAGGAGAAACTGGCAGAGCCAGGACGCGATTGTGATAAGCAGTATACTGCGACCGACTAGAGCTGGCATTTACCTGAGTTTCTGTCAGCATCGTAAATAATGTCCCTAATAAAACCCCAGAATGAGAAAATTGTTGGATTAACTGCACGGTCAATTTCACATTTAATTTTTATTTAGTTCACGACCCAACTATTGCCACTTCTTAGGGTGTATGATAGGACCATCAATCATGAACCAAGGACACTTTTCATCAATAAACACAAAGAAACTTATAAGATCTTTTTCTTAACCCTAATTCCTCTCTCTCTGAGACTTTGTTGGAGGTCCTTTATGAAGGACGCCTCGTTTGACAGTGAATGACCCATTCTTATGGGACGGAATGAAAATGAAGCTTACCCCAGGAAAGCAGGTCACAGGCAATGATCCTGTCTCACTCAATTGTGCTTTAAGTCTATAAGTCTATCTGTAACTGTCAAGCCGAACCTTGTGGTTGCCAGGCAGATGAAGCTGCAGGGGACACAACTATCAAGCAAGACCTTGTGGTTGCCAGGGAGATGAAGCTGCAGGGGACATTGTGCAGGTGGGGAGAGGTAAGGGTAAGGGGAAAGAGGCAAGGTTCCTGGCTTCTGAAAGTACACAACCATAAATGTCCTTCCCACTGTCCACACAGAGACCTCCTTCCCACTGTCCAGCACAGGAAGGTCCTCTCTAACTGTCCATCAAAGTGATGTCCTTTCCACTGTCCACCACAGGGACGTCCTCCCCACTTTCCACAAGAGGGATGTTCTTTAACTGTCCCCCACAGGGGACACATTCCCACTATCCACCAAAGAAACATCTTTCCCACTATTCACCACAGGGATGTTATCCCAATATCCAACACAGGAAGTCCTCTTCACTGTCCACCACAGAGATGTCCTTCCCCCTGTCCACCACAGGGATGTCCTCCCTAATGTCCACAACAGGGATGTTCTTTCCACTGTTCACCACAAGGAGGTCCTTCCCAATATCGACAACAGGATGTCCTCCCCAGTGTCCACCACAGGACCATACTACACACTATCTACAACAAGGACGTACGTACCCACTCTCTACAACAAAGAGGTTCCTCTCCACGGTCCACCACAGAGACGTTATTTCAATGGGTTACCACAGAAATATTCTCCCCACTGGTCTACAACACGGACCTCCTTCCCAATATCACACACAGGAGGTCCTCTCTACTGTCCATCAAAGTGATGTCCTTTCCACAATCCACCACAGGGACATATTTCCCACTGTCCACAAAAGATGTGTCCTCCCCACTGTCCACCACAGTTAGGTCCTCCCAACTGTCACCACAGGGATGTTTCTTTCCACGGTCCACCAAACAGATGCCCTTCCCACTGTCCACCACAGGGATATCCTCCTCCTGTGGTCCTACAAGGACATCCTTACCACTGTCCACAACATGGTTGTCCTCAACAACATGCACTACAGGGAAGTCCTCACCGCCGTCCACCACACGAATATCTCTGCACTGTAAACCACAGGGACATCCTACCCACTGTCCACCAAAGGGATGTCCTTCCCACTGTACACCACAGGGACATCCTCCTTGCACAACAGGGATGTTCTTCCCACTGTCCAACCCAGAGAGTCTTCTGCACTCCCCATTCAAAGGACATCCTTTTCACTGTCCATCAAAGAGACATTCTCTTGTGCAACGCACAGGAGCATTGTCCTTACTGTCCAAAGGCCGTCATCCACACTGTCCACCACAGGGAAATCCTCTCAACTATCCAACCACAGGACATCCTCCCAACTGTCCACAACACGGATGTCCTCCCAACTATCAAACACAGTGAAGTCCTTCCCACTGTAAACAACAGGGGACATTCTCCCCACTGTGCACCACAGGGACATCCACTGTGCACAACAGCAATATCCTAGACCACTGGTCTACCACAGGGATATCCTCCCCACTGTCTACAACAGGGATGTTCTTCCCATTGTACACCACATGGACATCCTCTAGTTTGTCCAAAAAGAACTTCCTTCCAACAGTTAACCACATGGACATCTTCCTAACTGTCCACACACACAAATATGTTCCCCACTATCCACTACAGAAACATCCATCCCCACTGTACACAACAGGGATATACTCCTCACCTTTCTCCAAAAGGTAGTTCATCCCAATGTTCACAAACAGAATGTCCTACATATGGTCCATCACAGGGATATCCTCCCAACTCTCCACCACAAGGAGTTCCTCCCCACCGTCAACCAAAGGGACCTTCTTCCCACTGTCCACCAAAGGGACATCCTTCCTACTATCCACAACACAGACATCTTCCCCACTGTCCACCACATGGACATCCTTCCCACTGTCCACCACAGGATGTCCTACCCCACAGTACACCAGAGTGTGGTCCTCCCACTGTCCACCACAAGGGATAATCCTCCTGTGCACAAGAGGGATGTCCTCACCATTGTGCACCACAGGGACATATTTTGCATTGTCCACCACAGGGACGTCATTCCTACTGTCCACAAAAGTGAGGTTCTCCCTGCTGTCCACCACAGGGGCATCCTACCACTGTCCATGACAGGGTCATCCTCACCACTGTCCACCATGGGTATGTCCTTTCCCATTGTTCACTAGAGGGACATCTTCCCCAATGTGCACAAAAGAGACATCCTTTTACTGTCCATCACAGGGATGTCCTTCCTACTGTCCACACCAGAAGAGCACCTCCCTGCTCTCCACCAAAGGGAACAGTCTTTCCACTGTCCACCATAGAACATCCTTTCCACTGTCCACTCACAGGTACATCCTCTCCACCTGTCCACCAGAGGGGAAAATACTTCCACTGTCCACCACATTGAGTTTCCTCCCTAATGACCACCAGAGGGACATCCTTCTACTGTTCACCACAAGAAGGTCTTTCCAATGTCCACAACAGGGACATCTTTCCCAGAGTCCACAACATATATTTCCTTCCATGTCAACCACAGAGACCTCCATTCTCACTGTCCACCACAGGTGAAGTGCTCTATACTGTCCACCAGAGGTATGTTTCCTTAACACTGTCCACCACAGTGATGTCCCTCTGCCTATTCCACAACAGGGCATATCATTTCCATGGTCCACCACAGGGACCTCCTTCCCACTGTACACCACAGGGGAGTCCTCTCTACTGTCCACCACAGGGATGTCCTTTCCACTAGTTCACCAATGTGACATGTCCTCCAAGCTTTCCACAACAGGCATGTCCTTCCCACTGTCCAGCAAAGAAAGGTACACCCTGCTTGTCCACAACAGGAACTTACTTCCCAATGTTCACTAAATGATGTCCTCCCCTATGTCCACCAGAGAGACGTCCTTCCCACTGTTCACCACATGGTGTTTCTCCCCACTGTCCATGCAAGGGACTATGCATTCCCACGGTCCCACCACACAAATGTCCTTCCAAATTTCCACAACATGGACAGTCCTTCCCAACAATCCCAAAACATAAATGTCCTCCCCGCTGTCCAACACATAGACCTACTTCCCACTGTGCACAACCAGAAAGATCCTCTCTACTCTCCACCAGAGGAATGTCCTTACCATTGTTCACCTAAGTGACGTCCTCCCCTCTGTCCCATAAGAGGGACTATTCTTCTCACAGTTCACTAGAAGAGGTCTTTCTCAATGTCCACAACAGAGATATTTCTTCCCCACAGTTTACAACATAAATGTCCTTCCCACTGTCCACCACAGGGATGTCTTCTCTACTGTCCATCTGAGTGATGTCCTTTCCACTGTCCACCACAGGGATGTCCTCTCAATTGTTCACAACAGGCATGTCCTTTCCACTGTCCACCACAGAAAGGTACACCCTGATGTCCACAATAGGAACATACTTCCCAATGTCCACTAAATGATGTCCTTTCCTATGTCCACCACAGAGACATCCTTTAAGCTGTCCCACCACATGGTGTTTCTCTCCTACTGTCTACGAGAAGGACATGATTTCCACTGTTCAGCACTCGGAGGTCCTTCCCAATGTCCCCAACATTGACGTCCTTTCCCACAATCCACAACATAAATATCCTCCCCACTGTCCAACACATGGACCTTCTTCCCACTGTTCACCAAGGAAGGGTCCTCTCTACTGTCTACCACATGGATGTCCTTACCACCTGTCCAAACCAGTGACATCCTCCCCACTGTCCACAACAGTGATGTCCCATTCCCACTGTCCACAAAAGAAACGTCTTCCACACTGACCACCACAGGGATGTCCTTCTCACTGTCCACCTAAGTGATGTCCTCACCTCTGTCCACAAGAGGGACATTCTTCCCAAAGGTCATCACAAGGAGGTCTTTCCTAATGTTCCACAACAGAGGCGTTCTACCCACAGCCCACAACATAAAAGTCCTTCCCACTGTCCATCCAAGGGACCTCCTTCGCACTGTCCACCACACTGACTTCATCCCCAGTGTCCACCACAGGAACGTACTACCCACTGTCCACCAGAGATATGTCCTACCTACTGTACACCACTGTTACATCCTTTCCACTTACCACCATATGGAGGTCCTCTCCACTTTCCACCACAGAAAAATTCCTTTCCACTGTTCACCACAGGGACTGTCCTTCCCAATATCCACTACTGGGAGGTCCCTCACCACTGTCCACAACAGCGACAGTCCTTTCCTACTGTCCACCACAGAACATACTCATCACTGGTCCTATCACAGGGACATCTTTACCACTGTCCAACACAGAGAGGTCCTCTCTGCTGTCCACCACAAGGACGTCCTTCACACTGTTCACCCACAGGGAGAACCTCAACCACTGTCTACAACAGGGAACGTCCTTACCATTGTCCACCACAATGACATCCTTTCACTGTCCACAAAAAGTACTTCCTTTCCCTACTGTTTACCACAGAGACCTCTGCCTAACTGTCCCACCACACAAATATGCTCCCAACTGTCCACTACAGAAATCATCCATCCCACTGTACAACGGGGAATTACTCACCACTGTCCTTCACAAGGACATCCCTCACAGTGTCCACAACAGAATGGTCCTACCCACTGTCCACCACAGGGACATTCTCTCAACTGGTCCACCCCAAAGAAGTTCCTCCCCAACAGTCCACCACATGATCATTCCTTCCCACTGTCCACCACAGGGACATCCTCCTGTGTACTACAAGGACAATCCCTTACCACTGTCCACAACATGGTTGTCCTCAACAATATGCACTACATAGAAGTTATCACCACAGTCCACCACAAGAATATCCTCTGCACTGTAAACCACAGGGACATCCTACCCACTGTTCACCACAGGGAGGTCTTCCCTCGGTCCTACCACAGGGACAACCTTCTGCTGTCCACCACATTGTTGTCCTCAACACTGTTCCTCCAAAGGGACGTCCTTTCCCAGAGTCGACCCACAAGGACGTCATTTCAATGGTCCAACACAGGGAAGGTCCTCTTCACTGTCCTCTACAGGGATGTCCATTCCACTGTACACCACAGGGACATCCTCCTGTGCAAAACAGGGATTTTTTACCATTGTCTACCCCAGAGATGTCTTCTGCACTCCGCCACTACCAGGACATCATTCTCACTGTCCACCAAAGAGACATTCTCTTGTGCACCACAGAGCATTGTCCCTACTGTCCACAAGTCCGTCATCCTCAGCTGTCCACCACAGTGAAATCCTCTCAATCTCCTCCAACACAGGGACATCCTTTTCAACTGTCCACAACACAGATGTCCTCCCAACTATCAAACACAGCGAATCCTTCCCAGCTGAAAACAACAGGGACATCCTCCCCACTGTGCAAACACAGGGACATCCCCCTGTGCACAACAGGGATGTCCTAACCACTGTCCACAACAGATATGTCCTCCACACTCTCCACCATATGGACATCCTTCCAACTATGCACCACAGGGATATTCTCCAGTGCACCACAGTAATATCTTCCCCACTGTTCCATCACAGGGAAATACTCCCCAACTGTCCACCACTTGGATATGCTCCCCACTGTCTACAACAGTGATATCCTTCCACATTATTCAAACTAGAAAAGTCCTCCCCGCTGTCCCTCCAAGACAACATCCTTAAGACCTGTCCACTTCAGTGATATCCTCTCCTCAGATCATAACAGGGATATCTTTCCCACTGTCCATCACAAGTAGGTCCTCCCCACTGTCCACCAGAGGCATACCCTTCCCACTGTCCCTCACAAAGAGGTCTATCCCAATATCCACAACAGGGACGTCCTTCCCACAGTCCACAACTTATATGTTCCTTTCCACTGTCCACCACAGGGACCTCCTTCCCACTGTCCACCACAGGGTAGTCCCTCTTCTACTGTCCCACCACAAGGATGTCTTTTTCCACTGTCTACCAGATTGACGTCCTCGTCACTGTTTACAACAAACATGTATATACCACTGTCCATCACAGAAACGTTCTCTCCATTGTCCACCACAGGAAAGGTCCTCTCAACTGTAAATCACAGGGACGTCCTTTCAACTGTTCACCATAGAGATGTCCTTCCTCATTACCCACCACAGGAACATCCTCCTGTGTACCACTAAAGGACATCCTTACCACTGTACACAACATGGTTGTACCTTGCCAATGTTCCACTACCAGGACGTCCTCACTACTGTTCCACAACATGAATATCCTCCACACTGTAAACCACAGGGACATCCTTACACATTGTCCACCACAGGAATGTCCTCCCCACTGTCCACAACATGAACATTCTTCTGCCTGTCCACCACAGTGATGTTCCTCCCACTGTACATCTCAGGGACATCCTCGATGTGCACAACAGGTGATGTTCTTATCCACTGTACTCCCGCAGAGGATGTCCTCTGAACTCCCCACTACAAGGACACCCTTCTCACTGTCCACCCAAAGAGACATTCTCTTGTGCACCACAGGAACTTTGTTCTTACTCAAGTTCTTACTACAGATCTACAAGGCTGTCTCTTCTGCCTGTCCAACCACTCCTCATCATTGTCCATCACTGGACATCTTTTTCACTGTCAACCAAAGAGAGGTCCTCCCAGCTGTCCACCACAGTGATGTCCTTCCAACTGTCCACAACAGTAAAGTCCTCCCCAACTGTCCAAAACAGGGATGTCCTTCCACACTGTCCCACCATATGGACGTCCTACCCACTAGCCATTCACAAGGAGGTCCTTCCTACTGTCAACCATAGAGAGGTCCTCGCAGCTGTCCAAAACAGGATTATCACTCTCACTGTTCACCACAAGGAATATCCTCCCCACTGAGCACCACAGGGACATCCTCCTGTGCACAACATTGATGTCCTCACACTTGTGCACCACTAGGAACGTCTGCCTTTGCACACCAGGAATGCCCTAACCACAGTTTAGCCCCAGAGATGTCCTCTGCACACTCCAAGGCAGGGAAATCATATCCAATGTCCACCAAAGGACGTTCTCCTTTGCACCAGAGAAACTTCCTCAACACTCTCCACCAAAGGACGTCCCTCCCCATTGTCCACCAAACGAATGTATTCCCAAAAGTCCACTAAAGAGAAGTCCTTTCCACTGTCCACACAGGGACGTCCTTCCCACTGTCCACCACAGAGATTTCCTCCCCGCTCTCCACCACAGGGATGTCCTTCTCACTGTTCACCACAAGGACATCCTCCCTCACTGTGCACAACAAGGACATCCTCCCGTGCACAACAGGGATATCCTCACCCTTGTGCACCACAGGAACATCTTCCTGTGCACACCATGGATGTCCTCACCACTGTCTACCCCAGATATGTTCTCCACACAATCCACGACAGGGACATCATTCCCAATGTCCTACCAAAGGGACATTCTCCTTTGCCCAGAGAAACATCATCATCACTGTCCACCACAAGACATCCTGACCACTATGCACCACAGGGACATACTCCCCACTGTCCACCTAAGGGAAAGTCCTCTCCACTGTTTACAGCAGGGACATCCTTCCAACTATCCACCACAGGAGGTTCCTTCCCACTGTCCACCAGAAAGACATCCTTCCAACTGTCTATCACAGGGACTTATTCCCCAGTGTCAACCAAAGGGACGTCCTCCCCACTTTCCACCAAGGGATGTTTTCCACACGGTCCAACACAGGGGCTGTCCTCACCAAGGTCCACTACAGGGACATCCTTCCTACTGATCCACCACAGGGAGGTCCTCCCTACTGTCCACAACATGGATGTAATTCCCACTGTAAAACAAAGAAATGTCCTTCCCACTGTCTACCACAGGGACGTCTTTCCATCTTGTCGACTACATTGACATCCACCCCATTGTCCACCACAGGGAAGTCCTTGCAACCATCCTCCACAGGGAGGTCCTCCCCATAGTCCACCACACGGATGTCCTCCACAGTGAACTCACAGGCATGTCCTCCTCAGTGTGCCCTACAATGAAGTACTCACCACTCTATACCACAGTGATGTCCTTCCTATTGACCACCTCAGTTACTACCTCCCCACTTTCCATCACAGGGATATCATACCCACTGTCCACCACAGAAAGGTTCTCCCTGCTGTCCACCACAGGGAACATCCTTTACCACTATTTACCAAAGGGTCATCCTCACCAATGTCCACCAGTTGGAAATCCTTCCCACTGTTCACCACAGGAACATCCTTTCCACTGTGTACCACAGGGACATTCTTCTGTGCATAACAGAAATGTTCTTACCACTGTCCATTGCAGAGATGTCCACTGCATTCTCCACTCCAGGCAAATAATTCTCCACTGTCCACCAAAAAGACGTTTTCTTGTGCACCACAGGAACATCCTCTCCACATGTCTAACAATGTCATCATCACCCACTAGTCCACCACAGTGATGTACTCTGCACTCTCCAAAACAGGGACATCATTCGCAAGGTCCACCAAAATAGTATTTTCCTGTGCACCACAGAAATGTCCTCCCCACTGTCCACCACAGAGATGTCCTCATCACTGTCCAGCACAGGGATCCCAACTATCCAACACAGAGTACTCCTCTTCACTGTCCCACCACAGAGATGTCCTTCCCACTGTTCACCACAGAGAGTTTCCTCCCAGCTGTCCACCACAGGGATGTCCTCCCAACTGTCCAACCAGAAGGATATCCTTCCCACTGTGCACCACAAGGAAGTCCTTCCCAATGTCCACAAAAGTGACATCCTTTTTAAAATCCACAACATAAAACGTCTTTCTCACTTTACAGAACAGGGATATCCTTCTTACTGTCTACCACAGGGAGGTCCTCTTACTGTCCACCCACAGTGATGTCCTTTCCACTGTCCATTTACAGGGACATCCTCCTCAATGTCCAGCTCAACGACATCCTTCAACGGACAGCACCAGAAACCACCCACCCCCTGTCCACCATGGGAATGTCTACATTTGGTCAGCCACAGGAAACATCCTACCCAATGTTCACCACAGGGATGTTCTCACCAATGTCGAACATAGAGTTGTGCTCAGCATTCTTCACCAAAGGAAACATCTTTTTTCTGTCAACCAGAAGACATCCACTGGACTGTCCACCACAGAGATGGTTTCCCACACTGTCCACAATAGGGCTTCCTCACCAATGTCCACCACAGGGGTGTGCTTTTCCATAGTTCAAAACAGAAACATCCTTCTGTCTTCTCCTCTCTCTGGATGTCCTTCTGCTTCCTCTCTCTCTCTGGTTGATCCTTCTGTTTCTATCCCTCTCTCTGGATATCTTTCTGTCTTCTCCTCTCTCTGGATGCCCTTCTGTTCTCTCCTCTTTCTGGATGCCCTTCTGCTATCTCCTCTCTCCAGATGCCCTTCTGTCTTTTCCTCTCTCTAGATGCCATTCTGTTCTCTCCTCTCTATGGGATGCCCTTCCGTTCTCTCCTCTCTCTGGATTCCCCTTCTGTCTTCTCGTCTCTCTGGATGCCGGTTCTATCCTCTCTTCTTTCTGGATGCCTTTCTGTTCTTCTCCTTTCTCTGGAATGCACTTTCTGTTCTCTCCTCTCTCTGGATTCCCTATTTTTCTTCTCCTCTCTCTGGATGACCTTCTGTCTTCTCTCTCCTGATGCCCTTCTGTTCTCTCCTCTCTCCGAATGCCCTTCTGTTCTCTCCTTGTCTGGATATGCTTCTGTCTTCTCCCTCTGGATGCCCTTCTGTTCTCTCCTTTATCTAGATGCCTTCTGTCTTTCTCCTCACTCTGTATGGCCTTCTGTACTATTTTATGTGGATGCCCTTTTCTCCTCTCCTCTCTCTAGATACCCTTCTGCTCTCTCTTCTCTGTGGAGGAAATTCTGTCCTCTCCTCTCTCTGGATGCCCTTCTGTCTACTCCTATCTCCCGATGCCCTTCTGTCTTCTCCTATTTTTAGATGCCCTTCTGTTCTCCGCTGTCCATAAATTCCCTTCTGTCTTCCCCTCTCTCCCTATTCCCTTCTGTTCTCTTGTCTCTCTCTATGCCCTTCAATCCTCTTCTCTCTCTGGATGTCCTTCACTTTTCTGCTCTCTTCTGGATGGGCTTCTGTTCTCTCCACTTACTGGATTCTCTCCTGTTACTCTCATCTCTGCTGGATGTGCTTCTGTTTCTCTCTTCTCTAGGGAATGTCCTTGTGTCCTCTCCTCTCTCTGGATGTCCTTCTGTCTTCTCCTTTCTCTGTTTGTCCCTTCTGTTCTCTCCTCTCTCTGGATGTCCCTTTTGTCCTCTCCTCTCTCTGGATACCCTTCTATTCTATCCTATCTCTGGATGCATTTTCTGTTCTCTACTCTATCTAGATTCTCATTTTGTCCTCTTCTCTCTCTGGATGCCCTACTGTTCTCTCCTCTCTCTGGATTCCCTTCTGTCTTCTCCTGTCTCTGTATGCCCTTCATGTTCTCATTCTCTCCTGGATGTCCTTCTGATCTCTCCTCTCTCTGGATGCCGTTCTGACCTCTCCTCTCCATGGATGTTTCTGTCTTCTCCTCTCTCTTGACGGCTTTCTGTTCTCTCCTCTCACTGGATCCATTCTGTCCTTTCTTACCTCTGGATGCCCTTCTTCACTCTCCTCTCTCTGGATGCCCTTCGTGCTCTCTTCTCCCTAGATGCCGTTTGTCCTCTTTTCTCTCTGTATGCCCTTCTGTTCTCTCCTCTCTCTGGATTTCCCTGTTTGTCTTCTCCTCTCCTGGAAGCCCTTATCATCTCTCCTCTCTCTAGATGTCCTTCTGTCCTCTATTCTCTCTGGATGCCTCTGTGTTCTCTCCTCCTCCTCCCCGATGACATTCTGTCCTCTCCTCTCTCTGGATGCCCTTCTGTCTTCTCTCTCCAGATGCCCTTCAGTCCTCTTCCTCTCTGCATGGCCTTCAGTCTTCTGATTTCTATGGATGGGCTTCTGTTCTCTCCCTCTTTCTGGATTATCTAATGTTCTATCATCTCTCTGAATGGGCTTCTGTTCTCTCTTCTTTGGGATGTCCTTATGTACTATCATCTCTCTGAATGCCCTCTGACTTCTCCTTTCTCTGGATGACCTTCTGTTCTTTCCTCTCTCTGGATTGCCTTTTGTCCTCTCCTCTCTATGGATACCCTTCTGTTCTCTTCCTCTTTGTTGATGTCCTTCTGTTTCTCTTCTCTCTCTGGATGCCCTTGTGTCCTCTTCTCTCTTTGGATGCCCTTCTGCTTTCTCCTCTCTCTGGATGCCCTTGATTTTCTCTTTCCTCTCTGTGTATTATACCTTCTGTCTTCTCCTCTCTCCTGGATGCCCTTCTGTCTTCTCCTCTCTCTCTATGCCCTTCTGTTCTCTTCTCTCTCTCCCCGGCTTCCCTTATGTCATCTCCTTTCCTGGATGACCCTTCTGTTCTCTTTCCTCTCCGGATGTCCTTCTATCTTCTCCTCTCTATGGAAGCCTTTCTGCTCTCTCCTCTCACCTCTCCTCTCTCTGGATGCCCTTTTGTTCTCCCCTCTCTCTGGATTCCCTTCTGTTTTCTCCTCTCTTCCGATGCCCCTTCTGTTCTCTCCTCTCTCTGGATTCGCTTCTGTCTTCTCCTTCTTTGGATGCCCTTCTGATCTCTCCTATTTCTGGTTGCCCTTCTGTTCTCACCTATATCTAGATGCCCTTCTGTCTTCTCTTCTCTCTGTATGGCCTTCTGTACTATTTTATTTGGATGCCCTTCTTTCCTCTCCTCTCTCAAGATGCCCTTCTGCTCTGTCTTCTCTCTGGAGAAAATTCTGTCCTCTCCTCTCTCTGGATACCCTTCTGTCTTCTCCTATCTCATGATGCCCTTCTGTCTTCTCCTCTTTCTGGATGCCCTTCTGTTCTCTGCTCTCCTTAGATGCCCTTCTGTCCTCCCTCTCTCTGGATGCCCTTCTGTTTTCTCTCCTCTCTCTGGATGCCCTTCTGTCTTCTCCTCTCTCTGGATGCCCTTCTGTTTTCTCCTCCCTCTAGAAGCCCTTCTGTCTTCTCCTCTCTCTACATGCCTTTCTGTCCTCTCATCTCTGGATGCCCTTCTGTATCTCCTCTGCCTGGATGCCCTTCTGATTTCTTCTCTTTGGATGCCCTTCGTTCCCTCCTCTCTCTGGATGCCCTTCTGTATTTTCATCACTCTGGATGATCCTCTGTTATCTCCTTCTCTGGAGTCCTTCTGTTCTACCCCCTTTCCTGATGCCCTTCTGTCTTCTCCTCTCTCTGGATGTCCTGCTGGTACTTTCCTTCTCTTGATGGCATTCTGTCCTCTCCTCTCTCTGGATGCCTTTCTGTCTTCTCCTCTCTCTGGATGCACACCTGTTCTCTCCTCTCTCTGGATTCACTTCTGTCCTCTCCTCTCTCTGGATGCCTTTCTATCCTCTCTTCTCTCTGGATGCCTTTCTGTCCTTTTCCTTTCTCTGGATGCACTTCTTTCTCTCCTCTCTCTGCATTCCCTATTTTTTTCTCTCCTCTCTCTGGATGCCCTTCTGTTATCTCCTCTCTCTGGATGACCTTCTGTCTTCTCCTCTCTCTGGTGCTTCTGTCTTCTCTTCTCCTCTTTCCTGATGCCCTTCTGTTTCTCTCCCCTCTCCGAATGCCCTTCTGTTTTCCTCCTCTCTCTGGATTCGCTTCTGTTCTTCTCCTTCTCTGCATGCCTTCTGTTCTCTCCTATTTCTGGATGCCCTTCTGTTCTCTCCTATATCTAGATGCTCTTCTGTCTTCTCCTCTCTCTATATGGCCTTCTGTACTATTTAATGTTGAGGCCCTTTTTTCCTCTCCTCTATCCTGGATTCCCTTCTGCTCTCTCTTCTCTTCTCTCTGGAGGAAATTCTGTCCTCGTCCTTTCTATGGATGTCCTTCCGTCTCCGGCCTATCTCCCAAGCCCTTCGGTCTTTTCTCCTCTTTCTGGATGCCCTTCTGTTCTCTGTTCCTTCTAAAATGCCTTCTGTCTTCTCCTTTCTCTGGATTTCCCAACAATTTTCTACTCACTCTGGATACCCTTCTGTCTTCTCCTCTCTCTAGATGCCCCTTCTGTTTTCTCCTCTCCCAGATGCCCTTCAGTCCTCTTCTCTCTCTGGATGTCCTTCACTCTTCTGTTCTTTCTGGATGGGCTTCTGTTCTCTCCTCTTCCCGATTCTCTCCTGTTCTCTCATCTCTCTGGATGCATTTCTGTTCTCTTTTGCCTTCCAGATGTCCTTCTGTCCTCCTCCTCTATCTAGATGCCCTTCTGTATTCTCCTATCTCTTTTTGCCCTTCTGTTCTCTCCTCTCTATGAATGCCCTTTTGTTCTCTCCTCTGTCTGGATACCCTTCTGTCCTTTCCTCAACCTTGATGCCTTCTGCCTTCTCCTCTCTCCCTATGCCCTTTTGTTCTCTCTATTCTCTCGATGCCCTTCAGTATTCTCCTCCATCTAGGATGCCGGACAATTTTCTCCTCACACTGGATATCCTTCAGTCTTCTGCTCTCTCTGCATGGGCTGCTGTTCTCTCCTCTTTCTGGATTCTCTCCTTTTCATAATCTCTCTGGATGCACTTATGTTCTCTCTTCTTTTGGGATGTCCATTTGTCCTCTTCACTCTCTGTTTGCCCTTCTGCCTTCTCCTTTCTTTGGATGTCTTCTGTTCTGTCCTTCCTCTGGATGCCCTATTTTCCTCTCTTCTCTCTGGTTACCCTTCTATTCACTTTCTCCTCTCTGCATGATTTTCTGTTTCATCATCCCTCTGGATGCCCTTGTGTCCTCTCCTCTCTCTGGATGCCCTTTTTTCTTCTCTTCTCTACGATTCCCTCCTTTCTGTCCTCTCCTCTCTTTTGATCCCCTTCTGTTTTCTCCTCTCGTCGGATGCTCTTCTATTCTCTCCTCTCTGTGGATGCCCTTCCTGTATTCTCCTCTTTTGGATGCCCTTCTGGTCTCTTCATTCTCTCTCTGGATGCCCTTTGGTCCTCTATTCTCTCTGGAGGCCCTTTTGTCCTCACCTTTTTCTGGATGCCATTCTGTACTCTCTACGCTCTGTCCCTTCTGTCCTCTCCTCTCTCTGGATTTTTTTCTGTTCTCTCATTTCTCTGGTTTGCCCTTCTGTCTCTTTCTCTCTAGAGTATCTTCTGTTCTCTCATCTCTCGGATGCCCTTCTGTTCTCTCCTTTTTCTAGATGCCCTTTTAT
>NW_023045327.1:0-37692 GCF_011762505.2 Arvicanthis niloticus | reverse complement strand
GCCTGCTGACACCTAGTTGTTAGGTCAAATAAGAATGGCTGAGCCCCCAACTTTCGTACATTGGGTGTTGCTGCCCTCTCATTTATGTTTTGTTCCTTATTATTCTATTCACATACTCATCAAAGATATGTAGATTACTTCCTCTTCATAGAAAAGAGAACTCAGGGAGAGAGAGCTTCCTACAAGGCAAGCAAACATTTTAGTGGTACTTCCTTGAGTTCAGGCTGGCCTCCAAGGAGGAGATTTGTTTCTGGCTTACAGAAAAGCAGACCAGAAGAGATCTTTGCAGCCCTGGGTGGTGAAAGAGTAAGGAAAGGCGTGGAAAAGAGCTTGTCACCATCGCTCTGGTGACCATGAGATGTAATCCCAGGATTCACTAGCAGGTGTTATGACCCAAAGAGGATCCATCTTTCAGAGCAACGCAAGTCACTTCTTCCTGTGTGCAGGTAATGCCAATCCTGTGTTTAGGAGTTGGTCAGTGTTTGTAGATTCACAGTGGTCTCACAATGGGGAACAGTTGCTGTCCTCTTGGAGGCCATGGTCATTTGGGAGATGATACTCTTTTCAGCTGCTTCTAGGTTATTGCAAGTTGACAGCTACCCATAGGAAGGTAGGTGCAGGAAGCATCCATCAGATATGGCTGAAAGGACATGTGAGACTAAAAGACTCTTGACACTACACTAGAGGACCAGAAAGAAAACTACCAACAATTCTGTCAGTAGTGGAATGAAGCAACATCTTTAATTGTATACCCATATTAATAGCTTGTGAGTCTCCAGGTCTAGCTAAGACCATCTGGATTCTTTGCAGTAACTTGAGCCAACAGAATGTGTTGAGGCCCACATTCTGCCTCAACACTTCTGCCTCAACACTTTTGGGGCTAAGTGCTCTGGTCAAGAGGAGAGTGTGGCTCTTGGGGCAAGAGACGCAAAGAATGGAGACAAGACAGGGTGTGATTCAGTCTCTTTTATTTTCTCATGTCTCTCCTTGAAGGAATTCTGACGGTATTTATATACACAAGCAGGAGAACACAGGTGAAAACACTTTACCACGTGCACCATACAGCTGAGGTCACTAAACAGCAAAACAAGCTATGTGGGATAAACAAGATATTTATCAGAGTGTGCTTCAGCTGTTATAGCTTTTGACAACCAAGTCTTTCATCAGGGTATATGGTTCCAGATGGCTGCAAAGTTGATCCAGCCGCTTTCTACTAAAGTCGGCTCCCAACAAGAATGTCACTGCCTTCATTTTTTTGCCTGTTGCTGTGATAAAATACCGACAAAGCACCTTGAGGGGGGTAATGGTTTATTTTGACTCCCAGTTCAATGTACAGTCCATCCCGGTGGAAACATCAAGGCAGCAGGATCCTGAATGAGCTGGTCACATCACATCCATCATGAAACAGAGATGGATGAATGCTTGCCTGCGAGTGCAGGCATCAGTGGGTGCATCAGCAGCCGCTTCAGAGCACAGCTTCTGCAGTGCAGACAGCAGATTCATAACCATTCCCATGTGTGTGCCAACGTATGTATCATATCCATAGAATCACAACACTCTGACATATAAGAGTGAGTCAGATGTCCCAATGGAGGTCTATTGTTCTATAGATGATTCTTGGACTATGGAAACTTCCCTGTTAGGAAATGTAGTAAAAATACCAAGCCATCAAACTTGTATTGAATGTGTTTGAACATGAAGACAGTTGACAGGTTATCAGACCTCTCTGCCCACCAGGAAATTCTGTATTGACTCATCTGCTCACATTAATTTCCCCATGTGCCACAGAATCACTTATGATGACTACAGGAAGTCAGTTTGGACTGGGCATGGTACTACGTACTTGCAATCACAACACTTAAGAAATGGAGACGGGAAGATCAGAAGTATCCTTGTCTGCATAGTGAGTTTGAGATCAGCCTGGACCCACACAGGCCCATGCCTCCAATAACTGCAGAAAGTCGGTTTCCATATGCCCAGGACAGCTGTAACAACTTTCAAACATTGGCAATTAATTGAGTGAAGAACCTTCTGTTACACTCTTTATAGTCAATCTTATGCTTGAGCCAGATGAGCCAAAGATGACAGTGGCCATTGTATCATCATCATCACCATTCTGTTCCTCAATAAAACCTGTTGGGTCAATCTCTGTTGGTTTTTTTTGTTTGTTTCTTTGTTTCTTTGTTTTGTGCTTTTAAAAAAATTCTAAATATGATAAATTTTTCCTATGTCAATGCATTGATGTTTCTGTCATTTATTCATTGACCAAACATTTACTGTTCATATGTGATGACAACCCCTTTATCCTCAAAGCACTGGTGGATACTAATAAGCAGATGGAACATGTCAGCACACAGGAGACCAAGGAGAAAGCAGCAGCAGCAGGAGGAGGAGGGCTGGGCAAGACTAGCAGGTATTCATTGTCACCCAGGAAAAAAAAAACAGGAGCATGGAGGAGGATGGGAGAAAAGTGTATAGTTTTATCTCCATGACAGCAACTGAAACGTTCTTCAGGGATTTTCATCCAGTTGGTTTCTGAAGCACTGTTGAAGATGACAGTACCAATAGGAAGAGCTATGTCACCCAAAGTCAGAGGAAAGTCACATACAATGTCTCCTTACTCTACCCCAAGGGACTGATAGGATAGAAAAGGCAACCTTTCTGTGCCCCAAAGCACACGCCCTCCTATTCAACCATAATTTTATACCCACAACTAGGCCATCTCTATTCCTCCATGTCCTCTTCTGTCCCAAGGAGTCAACATTCTTCTGTCTATTTCTAGAGGCTTTACTCTGTGGAACTGTGTGTGTGTGCACGCTTCTGTGGCTGCACAGGGCCAGAGTGAGGCTGTCAGGTGTCCTTCCCTATTACTCTCACCCTTGAGACAGTCTCTCATTGATCCAAGAGCTAGACTGGTGGACAGCTGACCCAGTGGTCCTCTTGTCTCTGTCTCTCACAGTGCTGGGTTATAGGTGTGTACACCTATACCAGGCTTTTTATGAAAGTCTAAAATCCCACTGAGCCAATTCCCAGCCCTGAAACTTTGTCTTTTAAATAAGAACTTAACAGGGGGATGTGCAAGTTTGATGTATTTTCTTCTCATGTATCTTTTGGAAGGGAGTTCGTCAGTCAGTGCAGTGCCTTGCCTAAGAACAATAGACATTATTCTAGTCATCTATCTTTTTCCTTCACAAGAAACATTGTATGATGATGCCAAAACCCTTCAAAGAACCTGAAGAGCTTTCCCAAGAGTTTCCAGGATGCCTTTGCTCAACCAGATTACCTTTTCCTCAGCCACATTGTTGTTGTGGGACTTGGATATTGCTCAACTGGTGGAAGACTTTAGCATTATTTATGTGATGCCGGGTTAGTAGATGTGCAGAATGCATGTGTTAAACCATCATGAAGACTTCCAGTAAGATTTAAAGTCAACAGGCCAGGCAAGACATAGCCAGTTCAGGATCTCTGCAGGCAGCTCCGAAGTCTGTAATACATCCAAGCTGTTGGGATGAAGACAAAGATGTAATGGATATTCCACGGTAATGGGAAATATTAGGAACGTGGAGCATCTTCTGATGAACACCACAGGAATTGAATACATATAACTGTATCGCGCGCCCCCAAAATCCCTTTTCGCCCGCGAATAAGGACACGGAGGCAGTAATCGGGTATCACTACAGACGAGGCTTTACTTCTTGTAACAGCAAAAGCGGAAAGACGGAAGAAACCGGAAGAGGCTCCCTTAAATACACCCTAGAGTGACGTATTCACTTTTGGTTGGCTGTTCGTTCACCACCCAATATTGCCTCGGGATTGGCAGTGACTAATGGCCCGCCTATCAGCCTAGCAACTGCGCAGATAATTGTATAGCCACTGCTAACAGCAGCTTCCTACATCTCCCCCCTGTTTAAATTATTAATATGAAACAGCCTTTTGCCTATTAAATGTAGTACCAAATAAGATTCGAACTCAAACCCGATCAAGCAAACTCCATCTTGGGGGGAAGTAAGCGATCAAGAGCTTATAGCCCGAAGATTTTTTCCTTACCCTTCCAGGTGCAATGGAGACCAGTCCTCTGGGTGCACGGGCTAAGGAAATATAAAGAGAATTGACACCCATCCCTGTGCAATGGAGCATATATATAGCTCCCAGGAGTGCGAGGGCTGTCAACCTGTTATTAGGTATCACAATTATTTAGGCAAGAGCTGACTGGACAAGACTTCTCATCTATCCCAGTGCAATGGGCCGAACCCCTGGTGTGCATAGACTGAGAATGTCTCTGTCATAGGCTATTTTCCAGCCTAGATCGTCAAATTTCAGGGAGGGATGCTTGCTCCAAGGTTTGCGAGTGCTTAGGCTTTAAGCTACCTTGTCACTTATATTGCTGGGCTTTGAGCTTACAAACCAACCATTTATGAATACTAATTCACATCATAGAGCTGTATATCAAGTAGGCCTATTTCCGCTCTTTAGAAAGAAAGAAAGAAAGAAAGAAAAGGCAGAAGAAATTTATTTTTAATAAGTAAAATCTCCACGGGAAACAGGCTCCATCCACACTCCATCAAGGCTGGAAATCCGGATTTGCAATGGCTGCTGTATCTGGTCCAATTTCCCATTTCACTTTCCTTTTAAATAAGCAGAAAGATCATGGCTTTAAGTAAATGCATCATTCACAAATCTTAGAGGTGTAAACACCTGGATGTGGGGCTGTTGACACAGCTTATTTAAGCCACATCTGTGAGCCCCTTCACATGGGCTAGAGGCAATCAACTCTCTGATTGACCAAAGTATATTTTAAGTCTCCATAACGATGTACTGAGATGGGCACAAAGGTAGGCACATGCACAACCAAGGCTAGGTCTAGTGATCCATTCTAGCCTTGTGCTAAAAAGTATGTAACATTCTTATAATCCAAGATATCAGAATTATTCTGAAAGTTGGATAACATAAAGAAAAATGAAGGGTCTACACACACCAACACCGGTTGTGCAGATGTATTTTTAAACACCTTATTAAATTTAATGTCATTTAAATGGCTAGAGATATTAAATCTTGTAGCCGAAACATTTTGTACTTTATGAAACATATTTAACAAGACAAAGGCAGATATACCCCTTTTTTAACATTTAAAACAGTGACTACAACACATAAATTGTGTTGAAGCAAGATAAACTCAAGAAAATATATATATGATTTAATTTAGGACTTACATCCCTTTGAAAACATTAAACAGAGGTTTTAAATCCTCTTATGGTAAGCTTAAAATGAGGTTTTAGTCAAATAATATCTCTTAACAACCTTTTAAAAATTATTGAGAGTAATTTAAGATTAAAGTAAACTATTTTTCTTTGCATGTACACTCATAGGCCAGAAGATGGCGTTTGATCCTCACCACAAATGGTTGTGAGACACCACGTGGCCGCTGGGAGTTTAGCCTTTATATTTTAAATTAAGTCCAGCCTTAATGGCTGAGTTATTTCTAAAGTCAAATTGACTCAAACATTGAAAGACACTGTCTTTGAATACCTTTTTTTGAAGTAACAAGTATTTTAAAAATTTTAAAAGCTCGCTATATTGAAGCGATAGTTTGTAGAAAAAATTTTCTTTAGAGAAATCCACTAATAAGCTATAATATACACCAAAGGATTTAACCTCTTACCCTTTTGTATTAAAGCAACAAAATTTGTATATATATGTAAAGTATAAAACATTACCCATTTTTTAAAGCAATTATTTTTTAACAAATATTGTTTCATGGGCTCTTAAACATTATGAATAAATTTATTATCTGTAAACCTTTTACCTTTACCAGAAATGTAAAGGAATGGTATAAAAATATTTTTTATGTAAACATTTATTGAAATGGTAGCTGGATAAGACAAGTTAGGTTGTATAAAACTTAAATTTGAACTTTATTTTGGATTAATTTAATAACCAATCTTTTTGTTCCATGAGAATATCGGATAAAAGCCAATTTTATTCTCTAATAATTGTAACACATATTAAAGGAATCTAAGGCATCTCATCCTCAACAATTCCAAATACAGAGGAATTAAACAACCTGAACCATATTCTATCAGCAGGCACAGCTATACTCATGGAGGGAAGCAGATTATAATTTTAATTTCTGCAGTACAATCATAACCTTTAGCCCACAGACTGTTGTAAAATCTTTGGGTCTTAGGTTTACCCCTCCTCTCACAAGAAACAATGAGAACAAAAGACAAATTCCCTTAAGCACATTTCTAGGGCCTGGTCTGAAGACCCAGAACAAAAGGAAATGCTTTGCACCCGGGCTTCTACAGGCAGTCTGCATTGTCTTAATTCAAATGTAAATGCACTTAACCTCCCTCTGCCTGCCTGCCTGCCAGTTTAGGTGCAGTCTCGAACTGAGAGATTTTGCCTTTATTTAAACCTTAAATTTGAACTAAAAACCTCTGGAACAGTTTAAGATTTTACCAAATCCCACATCGATATACTCAGCCAAAAATGGCAGGAGAGTCAGAGCCGAAATCTTGTAATCCAGCTTCCTTCTTTCTGATCCTGCGACGGCTCCCGCTCCTGCAGCCGCGTCTGTACCACGTGGGGGCCAGCGACTCCAGGCCGCGCTCCGCCATCGCTCCGCCATTTTGGCTGCAGCAGCCACGTGGGGACCCAAATTAAATTGTTTCCACCTGTGAAATAAACACAAACAGCTTCCCACCCCGGGCCACAGCACGCTTCTAGGCAATTTTTCAGTCTCCCGTTCCCACGTTTCGCCGCTGCCGCCGCGAGCGGTTTCGAAGCTGTCGCGCGCGGTTCCGTCTCTGTGGCGCGCGGTTCAGTAAAAATCCCTTGTTCCATCACTGGCATCTGTTCTAAACTTGTGCCTCCCAAGTGCTGGGATTAAAGGCGTGAGCCACCACTGCCCGGCTTCCTCTGTCTGCTGGACTGCAAGCCGCGCAGACGCCTCTGTAACTCGTCTGACCCAGGCCCTTGTCGCAGCGTCTCTGTTCCCACAGCCCGAGCCGAGAAGCACGGCCGGGGACCCTCGAGCCCGAGCGAGCCGCTGGCTCCGGCCGAGGTCGGTGGGGCTGGGCTGAGTGACTTAAGATTTTAGCACAAGCGGCTGCTTCCTCTTCGGAGCTGCCCAGTTCTATGGAGTCAGGCTCCTTAATGAAGTATAGGGGGGTCCCTTTGACCTCCGTTCTCTCTCCGCCATCCGGCGGAGGGTCTCCAAGCTTAATGGACTCTGCAGTAGTCCGTGTTTCCTTTGAACACTCCCTTTTATCACCAGACCCTTTTTGTAGCCTGCCAACACACTTTAGTTCTGATATGCCCGAGTAGCCACAAAACAATTGCGATATGAGCAAGAGTTTAATTAATGAAGTGGCCACAGTGGATTTAAATCTGCTTGTTAAGATTTCTATTTTAGACATAACTTCCAAAGTGTGTACCTCTTATCCTGTAGTTTGTTAACCCGACCCAAAACTTGGGTGGTCTTTCCGCGGCACCTTGACGTTCCCGGGTTTCGGCACCAGTTGTATCGCGCGCCCCCAAAATCCCTTTTCGCCCGCGAATAAGGACACGGAGGCAGTAATCGGGTATCACTACAGACGAGGCTTTACTTCTTGTAACAGCAAAAGCGGAAAGACGGAAGAAACCGGAAGAGGCTCCCTTAAATACACCCTAGAGTGACGTATTCACTTTTGGTTGGCTGTTCGTTCACCACCCAATATGCCTCGGGATTGGCAGTGACTAATGGCCCGCCTATCAGCCTAGCAACTGCGCAGATAATTGTATAGCCACTGCTAACAGCAGCTTCCTACATATAACCTGATAGGCAATCTACATGAGCTGAAAATAACAAGAATTTTGAGGCCAGAATGCCAAAGCCCATCGGTGCTCATAACGTGTCATCCCATACCCCAGATGATAAACATGGAACTATAGAACTTCGTGTTTCCATTCATGAGGTTTGTTCTTGACTTAGTCCAATCTGCTTTGGCTATTTTCCTCTCTCTCCTTTTTGGGATAGAAATATTTACTTTTTGAATTGTATATTCGATAAAGATGAGGACTTTAAGAAAAAAAAATTTTTTTAACAGGGTCTTACAATTAAGAATCCTTGAATCCCGGAGGAGACGTTAATGTTGGGCGTGCAAATAATACTAGAATCAGTGAGTATGGAGACACATGGCTCCAGCATGGAGGGGTAGAAAATGATACCCACTATAAGACTTTCAGCTGTCAGTTTTGAACTTTGAAAATGGTCAATTGCTGAAGAAATGGGAGTATTTATTAGCCTGATATGCTTATTAAATATTATATGCAATTTCCATAGGGTACTCTGTAAAATAAGCAAATTAAGAATGATTTAAAAGATTTAGAATGTGATCAATACATATTATATGAGATTCTCAAAAACTAAATAAAAACATTTGAGAAAAGAACCCTGGTGACTATATATGTCTTTCTGTACATGTGAGGCTATGTTATGCTCTTTTATTTCTCTGGATGTCAGTTCCCTTCTCCATAAAATTCAATATTCCAATCACATTTTTATTTACTTCTTAATGGTCTAAAGTACCCGAATGGCATTTACCCTATTATTTCCAAGGGAGATGAGGGAAAAGTGCACTAAATTACAGCCCGAAATAAGAAGCCTGTCCTAGTCTACAGTAATCTATACTGCTCAGTCTTTCAATGCTACAGGTAGGTCATCAGAATTATATAAAAGGAATGACAGTAACAAATGTGTCCTTGGAAACATCTGTTGTAAGATAAGCTGGTTTCTGGCCAAAAAAAAGAGGGGTTCCAGGAACAAAAAGAAAAGAACAACCAACAAAAGAAGCAGACCTGGAAGGACCCTGCTTCTGCTCCACTTATCCTTTCTTGAAGTTGGGGGAAATGGCTGGTCCTTCATCTTCTGCCTCAGTGAGCAAACTGAGAGCTCAATTCTGTTGGTTAGGAGATGTCACAAGACCTTGAGGTTCTCAAAGCACAGAGGTCAGGTTTCTCTCCACCTTCTGCATTGTTCTGCCTGAGAAGGGTAGCTCTTTTCCGTTCACCCTGTCTTTCATGGTGTCCACTCTCTAGAATTTCACAGTGCTAAGCCTTGACACCATCCATTTCTGCTCCATATGGGGTACACCCTAGCCGCTTCTGACTTTGAAATTTAAGTCTTTCTGTTCAGAAAAATGTTTGGCTCCTTTATTTTGTGGTTTCGTCCCCATTATTTTCTGGACTTGCAGTTGTTTTCCTGCAGCCTTGTTAAGGTGCAGACCCTTTGGGTTGTCCCTGTCATTTGCCTTTCTGTCTCGTTTCCAATACCTTTTCTTCCTAACTTAACTAATGATTTTTTTTTTTTTACTCCTTCCACTGAATTTTTATACATATATTATATATATATATATATATATAAAATATGTATATATATGTGTATATACATATATACACATATATATAAATTATGTATATATGTGTGTATATATGTATATATACACATATATATAAAATATGTATATATATGTGTATATATGTATATATATACATAGAAAAAATATTTAGAAAAAATGTAGTTGGAAGCAATATATATATATAAAATATATATATACATATGTATATATATATTTTATATATATTGCTTCCAACTACATTTTTTCTAAATATTTTTTCTTTACGCAATCAGTTGTATTTGTTGTTCCAAATGTGTTTCCATTTGGAACTTACTAAGGTCTTCTTTCCTCAAGTAAGCAAGTCTCCAAACTTTTCCACAGACATGCCGAAGGCTTTATCTCTGAAGTGATTCCAGAGCTGGACAAGCTGACAATCAGTATTAACTATCGTCATAGTATCTTGTTATAGTTTTCTTCTCCTGTATCTAAATATAACATCTTTTGCTTAACTCTTCTTTTGTTGATTGTTCTCTGGGTATTTGTCTTCTGGTCTGGGTGTCTAAATTTCCTTCTAGGGAATTTCCTCATATTTAGTGTGATCTTTGTTTATCTTGTTTACCCACCTGGGTGGCTAGCTCAGAATTCATTCCTAATCAAACTAGAATCTTCAACAGCTTTAAAACTGCTGTTTACATTTGTTCCCCAGGCACACCCACAAGCTGGTGAAACTCTTTTTTTGTTTTGTTTTTCAATATCTTCACCCAAGGCCATACGGTGTTTCTTTGTGTTCCACATCAGCTTATGCTTGATGCCCTGAAAGGCAGGAGAAAGAGTTACACTTGCCCTCAAAGCTTCTTTTCTGGGGTGACAAGCGTTGTACCTGTTAGCTGTGGCTGTGGCATTTTGGGAAGTTCCCTGTTTTATAAAGAGAGGAAAAAAAAAACATATTTTTTTCCTTATTCTAAAATAAAACATATCAAACTATGGTCATTAGCTAGAGACACTATGGATGCTTTTCCTCCGTTGGGTTTCCAGATGTTTGACGCACTGTTTTGAAATCAGAATGGCACTAGGAAGAGCCCGGTCCTGAGACTAATTTTCCTAATTCTGAGTCTTCGAAGGTTTGTCCTGGACACATTCCAGAGAATTTTGTACCCGAACGTGGATGCACAGTCCAGCTTACTACTGATACAGGCCTGAGCACTGATGAGGGAGAGGCCCTTCCTCTTGGTGGCCTAGAGGTCCCAGTCCACCAGGGAAGAGAGGCTTGCTTGGTTTCTTTGCCGCCTACAGAGTTAGTGGACTTGCTCTGGAACTCTCTAGCCCAGCCCATTCATAGTGTCATCCCCCACCCCCCAACCTTCCCCATCTCACACAGCTTTAAAACTTCACTACTTTTATTTAGAAACTAACAGGATGGCAGAGAAGATACCTCCCCTGCATTTCTGGGGTGGGCAGGAAATATAGGTCAGGCATGGGGGCGGGTTTTCTTCCTGTTGTTTCCCTAGAGTACTTGCTGTGGGTCGGCTGCTTGTGCTCATTCACTCAATGCCTATGGGCCAGGTTGCTTGTCTCAGTACTGAGAGCCTAGACTTAGGAGACTTCCTCCCCCAGGAGTAGCTAGATCTACTTCTCGTGATTCAGACACTGCCTGGTCATCTGCCCCAGGGGCATACCTGACTTACAATGTCTACCCTAGTATGAGGGTGGAAGGATCTTTCTGTTCCCCCATTGTGCACAGGAGAGGCTCTGGGTAGCCAGTGTGGGGACCCCATGTACCATAAGGTTCCCTGCTGAGCCACTATGCATTGAGGGGTCAGAGCTCCTCTCCCTCCTTGGTGACTAGAAATCCCTGCTGTGGTTTTGTTGGACAGGCCCAGGTTACTGCTTCCCATCCAAAGTCATCGGTGGAACTTCTGTGGGATCCTTTGCCAAAATTCCAAGGCAAAATCCAAGCATCCAAGGCCATTTCCATCAAGTCCCCAGGTTCTTTTTCCATTGGAACTTTTTTTTTTTCCCCCAGCCCCCAACATGCTTCCAAAGGCCATGTTCCATCTTTCCTGGATCACTACAGTGAAGTATTACTGTTGTAGAGTTCCCAGTCTGGCCTTGGCTTGCTCAGATAAAACTTTGTTATATATTTTGTAAGGCATAGATTCTATATTGTAATGTCCTATGCAAAAGAAAAAAATGAATGAAATTGTAAATTTTATTGTTTTAACATGTATGCATGTTTAGTGGCATTTACATTTTGAAATAAAATTTATGATTCATTTAAAAAAGCAGATATAAGCAGATCTACTCACAACATTTCACTAGACATATTTTGCTGTGATTATAGGACATGTACCTGAATTTAGGCTCCAAAAAGCTCAGGACCCATAAAACCAAGCCACTGTTCTAGAAGAAGTGGAAGAGCAAGCTTTGAGCGTTCCTGGATTTAGAGTATGCAGGCTTGTCAGCAGGTCTCTGCTAAACAGCCTGTTATTTTTAATGAACCACTTGCAAGTGGAACCTGGGAAAAACAGATGTGACTGCTTCCCACCAACCTCAGGCTAAGGAGAGAGGACACAGAAGTTGTCTTTGACAAGGATGCTGTAGATGGTAAGAAAGCACAAACAGGCTTGACAGTTTTTGACCAGTCTTCAAACATTTTGACATTCTTTACTGGACCAGTCTGGAAACTGACATGCAGAAATTATAACCACTTACTCTAATTTGCTCCCTGTCCATCCAGATGTATTCTTCACTGAATATATTTGCTCTAGTTTTCACTTCAGAGAGGGGAAATGATGTATATTTATAACTTAAGGATAAACAGATACTCTGAACAAAATGTCTTAGGATGTTCCTGCTTTCCCAATACATTTCTTTTGCCTTTTTTTTTTTATTGGCATAAGTAAATAGGCTTTCCTATATCTCTCATAATGACCAGTCTTGAGAGAAATTTGTTAGCAACATGGGGACACTTCTCTTAGTTCTTCAGTTGATAATTTCTGTCCAGCCAAGAGAAAGACAAGATAATCCGGATGCCTTCCACATTACAAGACAAAACTAGTTCTTCAGATTCCATGCCATGCTGTATCCTGGGTGGGACTGTCTGGTCTAATGGAACATGGTGTAATTAAGGAGGGAAATTAGATTGAGAAGCTCAAAGAGCTGGCTGAGACTCGGTTAAACACTTTCCCCCAGTTTTCTCAATCTGGAAATAACAACTCTAGCAAGGGCTCTGGGAATTAGAGTGTTCATCATGTTCAAGGCTGTTGCAGTTTCCCCCATAGAATTGCATGACTTAACCATCCTATGAAGGAAGGTGGCTGCCATTGCTGTGAACTTCCTGGAGCTGTGTCATCAGATGGCAGGCAGAAGCACAAGTAGGGGCTAAGTGTTTTGGTACACTCAGTACAGGGAGAGGGTCCCTTTATTGAGTTTAGTGTGCTACCCACATGTCTTTCTTTTTCAAGGGATTTGCAATTATTGATACTGCTCCTATCCTCTAAGCCATTATTTAAAAAAAACCTTCCCTAAACTACATATTTGCTAGTCAACAATCTGTCAAATTTGTAGGCTCTTTCCATCAATACCAAAGCCAAGAGACTTCAATGCCATCTTCAAGGACAGCTCCACCACTAGTCCCCAGTGCTCTTTTTATGAATTGCTTCTCATTGTGGCAGTGTGGCTATCTGGGAGCCAGGCTCACTGTTGTTTCATTCCAAAGTGGAAGCACAGTTTCTGCTGAATGGGTATCACTTTTACACAGCTGTAAAGCCAAAAGACCAGTAAACTGAGACATCTTAAGCAATCCACACTCCACGGATGTTCCAGCTGACACACTCTCTTGACCTTGGATTAATTCACCATCACCTACTAGTGCTGGAAATGGTAGACAATAGGCTAGTGTTTGCGAGAGAATCAGTGAGCTTCCTCAGGGTGTCTGTGAAGGCAGGAAAACTAAATGAGAGATTGCATGAATGAAGGGAGGGCAGTGCGAGCCTTCCAAGCACAGAGATCTCAGAGGCCGTCTGACCCTAAAAAGTAATAAAGATAAAAAACGTAGCCATCAGTTCAGGAATACTTGCTGAGAGTCTGATTAGGACCAAAGACTTGTCTAGATATTAGAATTTCACCACAAATGGACAATCCTTCCTTCATGGGCCTTATCTGCTACTTAGTATGTAGTTTAATAAATTGTTTTGCTAATTCACCCAATAAATATTTACTGAATATCTAGTACATGCTAGGGCTATCATACATATTAGAAATATAGAATAGAATAAAACAGAGGGTCTCTGTTTTCTTAGAACTTACATTTTCATTAGAGGAGACGAAAATAACCAAGAGTTTACATAAATAACATATCACAGGGTCTCAAGTGCAGTGGGAAGCATCATGTAGATTAAGAAGTCTTAGGGTGTACAGCCACGGGGTTTGAAGTCAGTTCCAACCTACGATAGCTCTAAAACTCCCATCAAGCTACATACGTTTTCTATACCGCGTGCTGATAGTCACATGGTCTACTCCACAGTGATTTTTCTTAGAACTAAGTGAAGTATCTGAGAAGTACTTTGATAGGTTGGCACCCAGCTACTCATTATTAGATATCTAATCAATAAATAACAGCTTCTCTTCCCCCCCCACCCCCAAATTTAAAGAAATCAAAGACTTGCCTAGATAGTAGGGTATTGTGAAATGGGTGAGCTTCTTGGACTTAAAGACATAAGGTTACAGTTTGCCTTTCCTCCGAGTTCTCACGTCAAATCCCCTTGTGTTTGGATCAACCAGCGGCACTTGTCCTGGCCTCTTCCAGGTTTTTACCTCATTGCCTTTGTTAAAAAATAATTGTTAGTCTTCAGCAAAGAAATGAAGTGAAATACAGAGCATGTGGAAAATAGGCCAACTGCCCTTCCACATCAACCAATATTTTCAGCAGACCAGGAAAAGCTCCCAGGTCACCCCTCTTCCATGACCCAGGCCAGTGTCTTAAATGACTCAGAAAATGGAAAATTTCAATTTTCTTCATTAAGTTGAGACTTGGCCTAACTTCTATCTTCCTGGAAAATCGAGTGACACCTATGTTTAAATTCGAAAGCATGGCTTTTCTGAAAATGACTGAACACAAGTAGCCTGTTTCATAATTCTCTCTGCTATGACCCTGCATACATTAAAAACTCAATGATAGACCACAGTCTCATAGCCAAGCACATGGTTCATACACATGCATATCCAGATGTCAGGCTTCAGGTTGGGCAACACCTTACACTAGCAAGACTCAGAACTTTCTTCGGTTAAATAGACAAAGGAGAAAAAAGAAAAAGGAGAGTTTGGATTACATGTATCAGAGAGGACTCCCATCTCACTGAGTGGTGGGCCAGCACAGTTCCAGGAAGTATGGCCTTTCTTGATACCAACGGCCACTAGTAAGTGTGAATTTTAGCACAAGCTCTTCTTCAGGCCCAGCACAGTTACATGTGACTTTCACGACAGCTCTGGGAGAGAGGTGGCACATTCTGAGAAACCAGGTGACATCCTCAGATTTCCACAACTAATGAATAGGAAATTTACACCAAGCTCTGCCTTCAAGTTAAATAATCAACTGTTCCACTTGACTGAAAGTGCTCCCTAAATATGGGACTATCTACTAAAATACAACTGTCCTGAGAAAACTGGGACAAGTTGGTGACCTTGTCTTTAGTACAATGTTTTCTCAGATTGCTCTAGTTGTGGCTTACATGGGATGCTACTGTGAGAGAGCTTCATCATCCACCCATGGTATGAAATCTGATAATTTTCTTCCATTTATTTATTCACTCATTCATTCACTTTACATCCCAATTGCAGCCCCCTCTCTCCTTTTCTTCCAGTACCATCTTACCATCATCCCCTTCTCTCTTTCTTCCTTCCCTTCAGTGAAGATGAGTCCTTCCCCCACCCTCCCTTCCACCTACCATACCAACCCTCCCTAGTGTATAAAGTCATATCCTCTCCCACTGAGGTCAGACAAGGCAGTTTAGCTAGAGGAAGGGGATCTAAGGGCAAGCAACAGAGTCTGAGTCAAAAACAGATCCTACTCCAGTTGTTAGGGGACCCACATGAAGACCAAGTTGAATATATGCTACGTGTGTGTGTGTGTATGTATGTGTGTGTGTGTGTGTGTGTGTGTGTGTGTGTAGGGGTACTAGATCCAGCCTCTGCATGCTCTGCATGCTTTTTGGTTGGTGGGTCAGGCTCTGTGAGCCCCCGTGGGCCCAGGTTAGAAGGCTCTGTAGGTCTTCTTGTAGTGTCCTTGACCCCTCTAGCTCCCACAATCCTTCCTATGACTCTTCCAAGACTTCCTAAGCGCCACCTAATGTTTGCCTGTGGGTCTCTGCATCTGTTTCCATTAGCTACTGGATGAAGCCTCTCAGCAGACGGTTATACTAGGCTTCTGTCTGTAAGCATAGCAGAGTATCATTGCTAGTGTCAGAGGTTGGCTATCGGGGTAGATCTCAAGTTTGGCCAGTCATTGGTTGGCCATTCCCTCAATCTCTGTTCTATCTTTATCCCTGCATATATTGTAGGCAGGGCAAAATTTGGGTCAAAGGTTTTATGGGTGGGTTGGTGCCCTGCTTCCCCCACTGCGGGTACTGCCACTTCAGGTTCTATATTCTGCACTGCTAGAAGTCTCAGAGTCATCCCCATATCCTCCCACGAGCCTCCCCGTCACTGGTCTCTGGTTTGTTTCAGAGATGCTCCCCCCCCATTTCCTTTCTCTCTCCTGGCCCTCTCACCTCCACCCCCCCACCCCTTGCTCTCTCCACACCTGATCCCCACCCAAATCCCCCCTCCCATGCAGTTCTATCCCTCCATTAATGTCCGATGTCTATTTTATTTCCCCTTCTGAGTGATATTCAAGCATCCGATGGTGGAGCATCTTTTGGGCATATGTCCAGGAGTGGCATAGCTGGATCTTGAGGTAGAAGTGTTCCCAGTTTTCTGAGAAACCACTACATTGATTTCCAAAATGGTTATAAAGGTGTTCACTCCCAACAGCAATGGAGAAATGTTTGTCTTCCTCCACATCCTCTCTAGTACGTGCTGTCACTTGAGTTTTTTGATCTGAGCCATTCTGACGGGTGTAAGACGGAATCTCAGAGTCATTTTGATTTGCATTTCCCTGATGACTAAGGACCTTGAACATTTCTTTAAATACGTCTCCACCATTAGAAAGTCCTCTATTGAGAATTCTCTGTTTAGCTCTGTACCTTCTTTATATATCTTTAGATATTAGCCCTCTGTTGGATGTAGGGTTGGTGAAGATCTTTTTCTCGTTCTTTAGGCTGCCACTTTGTCATATTGAAAGATGTCTTTTGCCTAACAGAAGCTATTTATTTTCATGAAGTCCAGTTTATTAATTGTGGCCTTCCCAGCCTTGAGCAGGCCCTTTCCCAGCCTTAAGCAGGCTGAACAGACCTTGGTCGCTTGCCACAATGGACCTTATTGACCTTGGTGGAGTCATCTGCCTTGGTTGCTTGTGTAAATTCCCACAGGAACTTAGAAGAATAGACTGCCTGCTGACCTTGCTTTGCAACATAATCCAGCTGAAACAAAGGATGGGTTCCGAGGGCTTTCCCTATATAAATGCAGTGCTGAATATTAAACTTGGAGCCTTGACCAGAACCTTGTCTTGGCTTCATTCTTCTCTAGCCCCACCCCCACCCCCTTTTCTCTTTTTCATTTCCAGCCCCCATACGATTCAAGTGAACCCAGTTTGTCCTTTGGTTGCTAGATGGCTACAATTAATCATTGATCTTTGTCCCTGTGTAGGGATGACCAGGCTAGGCAACACTAGGCCTCAGTTCGTCTGGGCTTGCTCCACAGGAGGAAGTTGCAGCTTGATGAGGGGTCATTTGGAGGACCTTGTGGCTTGGCACATATGTAGAAATGGCGGCCCAGGTTAGGTCCTGGTTTTTCACAGTCTGCATCACACACGGCTCCCTGTGGCCTCTGCAGAGGGGCATGGGTGAGGGCCCACTCAGCACAGATTTCCAGAGCAAAGTCTGTGCCTCCTTCTCATTTCTGACCTCAGAAACCGTGGCCTGCTTATCAGTCCTTGTGGCTATCACATCCCCTTCCAGAATCGTTGGAGTTACAAGGGTGCCCACCGGAGGCAGCTTAGGTAGTTCCACATCAGGAGAAGTTTGGAAAAGGCTAACAGAAGGCTGAAAATAACTCATCAGGTTTTTCTGGCGTCTTCTAGAACCACCTTGATGCTTTTGAGGCCTGGATTGAGTACCTGTGGGCTTGGGCTTTTCGCTGTTTCTGTAGTTGGACTTGTTTGCTGGGCTGCAGGATAGACTGCCCCCACATAGGGACTAGGAAGCCAAGAATTTTGAGCTGGGTACCTGCAAACTCGGGGAGGAAACGGGTGCACAGAGCTGGGCACTGTTTCCCTGGCACACAGGGCACATTCAAGACAGCTCCCACAGGGCAGTGGTCAGAGCCCATCACCTCAGGGAGCAGGAAGGCATCTTGTAAAGTGTCTATAATTAGAGTCCTGTCTCCTAGTACGTAGTCAAGTTGGGTACCATAGTTAAGACTGCGGGAACCATTGATGACTGACCAGCACGTGAAGGCCCTCTCCTGTTTTTGGATAGAAATAGTGGTAGCTATCCATGAAAGGCCCTTTATGGGACCCAGCCTGGTATTCCCAGTTATTAAGCAAGCCATCCATCCACTTACGTCCCAGGTCTTCTTCAAAGCACTCCAGACTGCCAGCATCACAGTGGTCAATGGGACGGTGGGATGAATTCATATCCCCCAGGATTATCACATGACAGTCAGCTGCCAGGAGTGCTTCTTCTGCTTGGATCTGCAGCAAGCGATACGCATCTTAAAGGTCAGCCGCTCAGGGTTCCCTGAATATTTAGTAGTTTTGCTTGTCAGCTAAGAACAATTGATGTAATTACTGTACGTTGTCAGAAACACACACACATACACACACACACATGTACACCCACACATACACACACTTTCAAGCATTCAGCCTACCATTTCAGAACTCTTTGAAACTGTGCTTCAAACATTGTAAAGTCAAAAGTTATCACGATAGGAAACGGGTGAGCCTAAGGAAACTAGAAGGACACTAGGTCTGAGGTTGTTTCTACACCACTTGAGTAGCTATGACGGAAGACAGAGATGGAGAGCAGGTACAGAAGGTCTATGAGCAAACAGTCACATAAGAAGAGGAATGGACAACCTACTGTACACGTAGACCATCAAGTTCTCAGGGCTGGAAATGGCAGCAGGGTCAATGGTATAGACGTTCAAAGTCAGAACTACAGAGAGAAAAGGTTCAGGATAGTGTGCTACGGTGAGAACGGAGCAGTTCTCATCCTGTGGGTTATTTATGATATTTTGGGGGTCCCATCTCAGATATCCTGCACATCAGATGTTTATATTACAATTCATAACAGTAGAAAAGTTACAGTTGTGACATAGCAATGAAATAATTTTATGGTTGGGGTCACCACAGCACTAGGTACTGCATTCAGAGGTTGCAACATTCAGAAGGATGAGAACAGCTGTAAAAGGGAGATGTGGGGGTTGGGGGAGGGGAAGAACATCTAAGGCACCTCTGTGGCTCCTGAGGGCCCTCCTCAGCATCGTGTGAAAATCTTGGGATTTGCCTCCTCTGAGATTTCCACTGGCCCAAAACTTGCCCTCAGAGGAGTGTTGCTGGTCACGTTTTACAAGTTGATTTCTAACTTGGGCTTGTCTTACAAGTTGACTTCTACTTTGTCTACTTCATCTTGAAAGGGGATGAGAAGGCCCAGCAGTTGCTGACACAGCAGCCATCTCCAAAAGATGTTCCTGAGCAAGGCCATTAGTAAATCCTGAATCTAGCAACCGACCTTCCTAGTAAGGGAGGAAGGCTTTTGTAAAAGTTCCAGGTCGTAGGCTGGACCACCAGGCATCTGGCTCTGAGGACATTTTGTAGGGGAAACTACTTGAAAGTTGAGACAAATCTGGATCCCTGTTAGAACTGGGTTGTGAAGCCGAGACTTAAATTCTCTATAAGGATGTGTAAGTGGTCCAGACACCAGTGAGAGCTATCTACTGTGTGTCTACTGTGGCTATTCATATATATATATATATATATATATATATATATATATATATATATATTAGTTATATATAAAAATTATGTATAATTCTTATTCCCTCATACAGGGAGTGGAAAACCTGTCTCTGCTTCTTTATTACTGAGAATCCAGTAGTGTACCACCCACCTAGTTTTTGTGTATATATATTCTAACAATGCAACCCCCCCAACTGTTGGAAGCCGACTTTAGCAGAAAGCGGCTAGATCAACTTTGCAGCCATCTGGAACCATATACCCTGACGAAAGATTTGGTTTTCAATAGCCTACAACAGCTAAAGCACACTCTGATATCCCACATATTTTGTGTTGCTGTTTACTGCCCCCAGCTGCAAGGTGCACGTGGTGGCCACGCCTGCAAGGCATGCAGTTCACGTGCTGTCCACGTGCTATCTACGCCATACATGCCTGTAAGGCACACGTGCTATCCAAGCCTGCAAGGCATTGCGGTGCACGTGCTGTCCACGCTATAGATGCCTGTAAGGCTTACGTCATATCAACACCTGCAAGGCACGTGGTATCCACGCGCCTACAAGGCACGTGGCAAAAGCCTATGAATAGCTCAGAATTCCCTTCAATAAACGAGACTTGATCAGAATCTCTGTCTTGTCTCCATTCTTCGCGTCTCTTCCCCTTTATCCCCACTCTCTCTCTCTCTCTCTCTCGCTAGACCCTGACCCTTGGACCGGAACGGGCAGTACGGGCTGCAACACCCAACTTGTCAAGGCTTTATGACAGGTTAACAATTTTTATCATATAGTCTAATGCCATATTTGAGAGAGAGAGAGAGAAAGAAAGAGAGAGAGAGAGAGAGAGAGAGAGAGAGAGAGAGAGCAGGTTCTATGTGTGTGCATAAGAAGGCTACAGAAAATACTCAGCTGTCATCTGTTATACCTTCTACCTTGATTTTGAAGAAGCCTCTCTCTGAGACCTGGATTTATCCGTTAGGCTGGGGATGAAGAAGGGAGTGGGGAACCTGTCTCTGCTTCTTCATTTGTGAGATTCCAATGGTGCACTACTCACCTGGTTTTTTGTTTTTAATGTTTTATCTGAGGTGTCTGTAGCAGGTGTGTGTGTGTGGGGGGGGGGGCGTGGGTCTTTCTATGTTGCCCTCGTTGTCCTGGGTCAGGCTGGCTTCAAACCCACAGAGATTCACCTGCTTCTGCCTCCTAACCTTTACATAGTTTGGGGAAACTGAATTCAAGCCCTCATACTTACCAAGTAAACATGTAATGGACTTAACCATCCCCAAGAGCTCAACATATTGTAAGGGAGCAAGTTAATGTCTTTCAGTAGTTTTTAAACAGTTTAGAAAACAGATATATTGTTCAAAATCACAAAACAGTATCAAAACATGAACACAGAAGCACCTGACTCCAACATTTATGCTATTCTAAATAAACAAAGCGGATTCTTTGGAGCTTTCTCAATTTAGTTTATTAATACCCACCAAGGACATTAAAAAAAAAACCTAAAGAAATTTTCTAGATGTTGAAAAGTAAATATCACATCCCAAAATAACAATAAAATCAGGAATTATTTTGAACTGAATGGTAACTAACCAGTAAAGGCAAACAGAAATCCCGTGCTACAGTGAAAGCAGGGCTCAGGGGAAACCTAGAGTCCTAAAATATATACATAAGAAAAGAAAACAGGCTGAAATAGCAATGGTCTAAACATTTGCCTCAAAAAACTGAATGAAGATATTCAAGATAGCTAGAAGAAATTGCTGTTTTTAAAAATAAAGACAAAAGCTCAATTAAATAAATAAACAAGGAAAGCTAAAGATTGGAGCTTTGAAAAAGACAACAACAATAACATGACATCAACATAGCAAAATTAGTGATTCTGAGCAAGACTGGTCTAAGAAAAAAGGATAGAAAACATAAATTGTCAATGTCAGCAACAAATATATGTTAACTCCTGACTACCTACGAAGGCACCAAGAATGAGGAGGAAGAAAAAGACAGTGCAATTAGTTTTGAGATCTTCCATAAAGATCACATTTCAGATTTTATTATATTCAATTTAATACAAAAGCATTTGCCAGACAATAACACAGGCTACTATCAATTTGGCAATAACAGCTCAGAAAAGAAAAAAAATTATCATATGTTGTGGACTTTGACAGAACTGATTTAATTCCAGATGTAACCATGATCTGAAGAATGTGACTTTAGAAAAATCAATTATCTCTCTAAAATCCATTTTCTTCTGTTTAAAAAAAAAAAAAGAAAAATAATACTCAAAGTTATCAGGGACATGTTGGATGGGTTAAAGATCAAAGCGCAGGGGCATGTGGGTAGTTCCCACAGAGCACCTTCCTTATAACGACCCAGTGACCTCAGGTTTACCATGTGAATAATATTTGTGGGAAGAATGAAAAAACATTACAGAAATTAAGTCATTCATAAAGTTGACATTTGACTTTCTTTGTCTAATGGAAATTTTGATTGGGCATTTTTCAATAAAAATAATGTTATCAGCTGTGCTGAGGATTTAACTCAGTGGTATATAGGCTTATCCACCATGTGTGAAAGTTCTCAGGTTTGATTCTCAGCCAGAGAGAAAGAGAGAACTCATTAAAAGAGAGGGAGAAAAAGGATGCTAGCAATATATAAACAATATAAAAGCACCACATGAGAAAGTTAGACCAAAATAACAACATAGAAGTTTAACTCTGGTTTATGGAGTAATTTTTCTTGAATATTGGTAGTATACAATAAGCACTAAGTTGATCGTGTCATTTTGGCATAATGTATTGGGAAGTTCTTCCATCTCTGGTGTTCACGTTGTAGTAGAGTCCTCTCCCTGACGGCTTCAGCTTTCCACCAGTGTTGCTTCTGAGCCCCTCTATCTCAATCTGGGCTACAGGTGGTCTAAGATCCAAATCCTTCACGTATAAATCTATCTACATGATGGATGCTCAGGGTTATTCACACACTGAAGAAACCTGACAGGCCTGTGGGAGAGAAGAAGCAAGAAAGGAAGTCAGGAACAGGATGAGGACTGGCAAGATGGATCACAGGGTAAAGTGCTCACTGTCATGCCCAATGACCTGAGAGTTTGATCCCCAGAGTTCATGTGGTCAAAAGAAGCACTGACTCCTACAAGTTGTCTTTTGATGTCCACACGGAGGCTATAGTATGTGCATACATGTGTGTGTGGAAAATGAAGGCTTGCACGCAGGCGCATGGGTGTGGATCTCTGTTGTGTGTCCCGTGTGTCTTCTGTCCTTCGCAGGCGCCTGAGGAGGGGGAGGGGGAGGGGGAGGCGGGGGGGGGGGCACACCTTCGGAGAGAAGCAGAAGCGCATGTGCGAGAAGTTTGAGTCAGTTCCTTGAGGCACCTGGTGGGTGCTGCGCTGTGAGAAGCAGCCGGGGACCCGCCTGGTGGGGGAATTCTCACTCAGTCTGAGGTTTTACGGGGGCACAGGGCTCTCAAGTGGGGATCCCCTGGCCAGGAGGTGGCCTGGGATCGACTGGCATCTGTTCAGGGGCACGCAGACTCTACTGGGAGGAACGGAAACGAGGAGGAGCATATGAGCAAGTGCTGGACTGGCCCGTAGCTGAGAGAAACGAGGGAGAGAGAGGCCTGGGCCACACCCCGTAGGAAATGCTGCTTGTTATACTCTCTTGGATGAAAGGCGGCTTGTTTGAAGATGCCCTCCGTGTTTTGTGGAAAAACACAGAGAAGCTTTCCACGATGGCAGGCCCCAATGACACGAGGAAGTCCAGGGTTCTAAGAGCTTTACTGACATGGTGGATGATAGATGGTCTGGATGCACCCTCCACTTAGGTCAGGGGGGAGGGACCTGACTTAAATAGAGAGAGGGGAGAGAGGAGAGTCTGGGAAAGAATACTTAATTGGCTATGCCCTCTGGCCTTTAGGTATCTCATTAATATGGAAATCTCTTGAAGCTGAGGCCTTCAGTCATGCCCTCTACCTGTGGAGGGGTGGGTAGGAGCCTTGCCCTACGTGACTTGCCCTACGTGGGCAGGTTAATGGAAATCTTCGCCATGTATCAGGAGCCTGGATTCTGGGAGTGCAGCGGAATATATGCTTGTCCCTCAAAGGCAATGGATACCTGTTGGGTCTCTGGGCTACTTCCAAAACCCAAGTTATCCTATCATGGTCCCACACATGTGCACATACATACATATGTAGTAAATAAATAAATATAAATGTGACAAAAATTTTAAGAGAAAAGAGACAGAATGATGTAACTATGGCCCAACTCATCAATGAAAGAAGACCCTCCATGGCTACCAAAAATTAACCACTAAGCATCCACACACATCTGAGCTCAGAGACAACACTGAGAAAGACCTAACCCAGGAGTAAGTGACCTGAAAGCATGTGCCAAGTGAGTTGCAGTTCATTTATAAGACCATAGAAATGAATACCAAGGAGGGTGTACAACAGTAATATGGGGAGCTAAAAACAAACAACCGGCTCAAATGTGTCGTAAGTATATATGATAGCTGATGCCCAGAAGACAGCGGATATGGCCATTGGCATCAGGCCCACACAGATCCTTCCTGAGTATTCTTCTTTCCTCAGATCAGAAGCTTCCTGGTGACTTCTGGGTGAAAGCATTTGACAGCAAAGAACTCAGGGACCTTTCTCAAGAGGTTTGGATGGCACAGTGAGAGGATCATACTGCCTCGATACAAAGCAAGCTTAAGTTAAGTATCTAACTTGTAAATTAAAAAGACTGTCATTTTCATAAACGTGAGCAAACAAAACCACAGGGTCTACATTCCTTATCCTTCTTCCAGTCTTCCTGTACTTCTTTTTTCCTGCAAAATATCTTTGAGTGACTTAACCTAGTCAGCTGCCTGGAGTTTTTCTTATAGTTGATCTTCTGTTTCTGCATTTAACTGCTGCATGTTGACAGTTTTTGTTTGTTTGTTTGTTTGTTTGTTTGTTTTGTTTTGGGTTTTTTTTTTTTTTTGGAAGTTTCCAAAGAACAGACAGCTGATTGGTGGGAAAATTGGCTCATCTGGGAAATGAGCCATCCATCTTTTAAGTCTGACTTTGAGATGTGGTAGGTGACGTGAAGAGACTGAAAAATATCCCATCTCTTCAGCCGGTACATATGCCACAAAGCCTTTTCTCTCTCCGTTAGTCTTGGTGGAAGCTATTCCTTATAGGATAAGTGCTTCTCTGTAGAGGGAGATGTCCCTGCTTGTATCACTGGCCACAATATAGTTAAAAATTATGAGGGAGTCCTGACATTTTAAAGTTAAAGGTGACTCTAAAGACAATATACCTGCCCCATAGGTTAATGGTAAATTTTCTTTAAGAATTTATTTACGTCAGTTTTGCTTTTAATCTAGAAAACATAAATCTTGTTAGACTGTGATATGAAAATTTGGCAACTATTAGGTACTTAGAACTGAATCTAACTAAGGATATTTCACATGCAAATTTATTGCCAGTCTCAGGATTTTAAAACCTGAGAGAAAGGCCTTGGCAAAGCATATTTCTGTTCTCCTGAAATACAGCAGTAAAGCAGAAAAAAAAGGTGTACTCTGGGAATCAGTCAGCTGCTGAGGCAAGTCACTGCTTACGGCTGGTAGGCAAGGAGGGAGGGGATGGAGGGCAGGCAGCCAGATTTAAGCCATTGGCTAGGGAAACAAGCTAGGTTTGGTGACAGGGAAGAGACCATCATGTGTCATACCAGTGAGAGCACCACCAAGGCCTGAGAGGATCCCTAAAGCCTTCTCAGCTCACACAGCTGTTTTGTTCCCAAGAAATCAATTACCTGTAGTTATCCTGGCAGGCAAACGTCATATTCCTTTTCTGCACAATCTCCTTCAGCTCATTTAAGGAGGAGCTTGAACATGCGTTACTAGGGAAGAAAAAAAATCAAATAATAAGATCTTTCATACACTCTCTGAGTCTCTTACTGCCTCTTGAAGCAGCACTGAGTAGAGGTGAGGCAGACATCCACCTCTGGGGCTTCACTGGTCAGCAGGAGCAAAGGCGTGAAGCAGTCACTGTTCTATGTGGAAACAGAATTAAGAGACTATAAGGAGGGCCAAGTGTGTAAGCTCCATTCATTTGCTGAGCCAGTCTGCTCCCAGTGTGTTCCTGTGACCTTGGATTCCCTCTGCAGGCTGATTCATAGACTATCACTCCGCTACAAAGCAGTAACATACCTGGAAGCTTCTTCAACGTTGTGTATCACCCAAGCCTGTAGCTTATGAACCTTATTTGGGTCCAAATTAAAGACTTCCACACTTCCAAAGGTGCTAAAACAGAAGAGATAACATCACCGACCTCAAGGCAAACTGTAGAGCATCTATACCTCCTGTTACAATCCAGCCTGTTGGACGCCACTGAGCAGACTCTACCTTGCTTCCCATTGTTCCTCATTCAATATGACTCTTGGTTACCAGATTTTCAAGATAAGAGTTTTAACCATACATCGATGCTGATTGATACATTAAAAAATACTTGCTGTTCAAAGAGTAACATTACCAGAGAGCTAGTTAGAAACAGAGAATCTCCATTCAACAACATCTTTCTAGATTCTTCCTTGTCAGTGTGGACAGTTACCCCTCCTGAGGCAAGGACCTGGATCTCAAATATCAGATGGTGAGATTTTGAACATTAACTTTTTCACCCAACGCCCACAGAAAAAGAGGCCCAGAAGACGAAAGAGTTAATGTGGTTTTGTAATATTAAATACTTAAAGCAGAAGAAAGGAACAATTAATTGAGGGTGAATACAGTGACCGGAAAAAAAATGAATGTGTTATTATTCTCAGAAGCATGTTTATCAGAGAATGACTAGAGAACAAGATCATGATAGAAACTAAGATGAGAAGGAGGCCAGAGAAGGCAGGCTTGAGTGAGAGCCAACTCAGCCCTGAGGATTAAATGAAAAAAAAAAAAAAAAAAAACCACATTAGCTAATATGTACTGGGGAGTTTTCAATAGGCATGGAGCACAGCAGTGTCCACACTTTATCTCAGTTTAACTTCTATAGCATCGTCAACCTATCACTTATGTAGACAGGGACTCACAGAGGCTAGATGCCTGCCCAAGATCACATATAGTATGTGTAAAGACCTCTGGTGTCCTCATCATTAAATCACTACAGGGCTTTGCTGGCAACACTGCCAGAAGAGGAGGAGGGTCAGAGCCCAGCATGGTTTCTGATGTTCCAATGACACCTCTACTGCTGACATGGGATTCCTGTTCTTCAGAGAGGAGTGAGCCATTACTCCTGAATGGTGAGGATGCAAACAGGGAGATGTGTGGAGGCAGCGTAGACAATATCAATGAAGTGAGAGCACAGAATGCAGGGGGTGGGAAGAAAGCTGAGAAAATAATTTGAGGCCTCGGAAAGTCAAGGGCAATGGCTGGAAACCTGCAATGGCCTTTGGGAACTTTGGAGAATCTTAGATGAACCAGACCAAACATTGACCCAGAAAGAAGAGAATACATAAGCTTTATCCTTTTAAAAACTCAGCTCTTCAGGACTGATCTGAAACACAGAAAGTTACATGGCACAGGTAGGTTCTACTCAGTATAATCCTTTCTAGGAATGCCATGTCCAATAGGGGACTATGGTAACTGTGATAATTAACCCCCCGCACAAAGAAATGAAACAAGTACCTGTTTTTGTAAAACGGCTCACTGAGGGACCCGTTGAGCATCACTTGGACCACACCACAGGCATCTTCTGCAAACTTAATAAAGAAGTCCATCAGCCAGGCAGGGAGGTGACTCATACCTTTGATCCTAGCACTTGGGAGGCAAAGGCAGGTGAATGGATCGCTGCTAGTTTGATGTCAGCCTGGTCTACAGAGTGAGGTCGAGGACAACCAAGGCTATACAGAGAAACACTGTATAACACCAAAACTAAAACCAAGATGAAGAAGAGAAAGAAGGGGAGAAGGAGGAAGAAGAAAATGAAGTTCATCATTATTCTCCAGCAATTCCATCCAAAGAGTACTTTAGTACTAACTAGAGAGGAAGAGAGAATAGCCTCCATAGTTCTAGCATAAGAATGGAGAATCTATCCAATAGTCTAAGCCACTGGAAGAATTTACTTTGTATGAATTCTTGATGCAGCCATGGCAATCTGCATGAATGAAAGCACTTGCTTGGCGTCATGTACTGTAGATGCTACATCTTATTTAGCAAAAGCAAGGTGGACAATTTAGGGGTTAGGGAGATGTAACACTGTAGAAAGGGAAGCCCAGGTAAGAAGCAGTGATCCTGAGGCTCTAAAATGGCACAAACGGGGGTGGTGGTGGTGGTGGTGGTGGTGGTGGTGGTGGTGGTGGTGGTGCTTGAATAAATGAACATGGTTGAGCAAGGAGTTTTATTTTTTCATGCAACCAACTTTCAGCTAGCAGGTCAGCTAAGCACTGGAGGTCACCATGTGAACAGAGTACTGTCCAGCTTCCTTTGGAGACAGACCTCTGGGGGGTTTGGGTCTCCTTTCAGAACATCTGTGCACATTACCTAAGGACATTTCATTGTAATGGCAGCTCGAACAGCTTTAACTGTCAGTATGAAGAGCTTTGTGAGAACAAAGAGCTTGGATTCCCACGTGCTTCTAGAACCTTCAGTGCTTTATACCTACTGCATGGCACAGGTAGGTTTTACTCAGTATAATTCCAGGAATGAAAAGGATGGCAGGAGAAAGGAAGATACTGTGTACTAAAGACTAGGAAAGAACAAGAAAGTAACATACAGGACAGAACCCATGTCCAAAGAGTAGGTGGGACTTCACTGGTGAAGTTGTGACTGGAAGGGAGCCTTGGTTTAGGAGAAAGCAGTTTGTGGGGAAAATTTAAGTGGATATTGAATAAATCAGTCCATAGATGGCCATGTACTTTGTTAGGGAACCTGGACTTTATTTTTCAGGTGACTTCTATACTATGGTTATGTTTGGAGCTGAACTATGAAGTCCAGTGGTGCTTGTGTAGCCACAGAGGGACCTAGTCCTAATCCTTAAGCACTGACTCAGAAGAGTCCTGGACTCTACAAAGGGGAATTCTCATGATTCCTCTGACACAAAGTAAACACAACTTAGCAACAAGGTGATCTGGGGTTTCAAACCTGTAAGAAGAACCATCTTTATTGTCAAAAAGAGGGACTAGTTTGTTTGTCTTCCTCAAAGAGATCCTAGAACAAGGTGCAGGTGCACAGTATCTCAGAAGTCAGAGTGCCTTCAATCACCCTC
Organism: Arvicanthis niloticus; assembly: GCF_011762505.2. NCBI lineage: Eukaryota > Metazoa > Chordata > Mammalia > Rodentia > Muridae > Arvicanthis > Arvicanthis niloticus. Next base: position 8,968 of record NW_023045327.1, on the reverse strand, counting down.
ACCATTGAACCCTTAGTACCAAAGGCTGAGACGAGATACAAGGAAGTACTTAGTTTATCTAAAACATGGATGAACTGCTGTAGAAGGTTTTAGAGATGATGTGGCTGTGAAACATATCCCAAGGTGATAATGGAAAATATTCTGTGTAAAAGCAAGCAAACAAAAATATACAATGTCTCCTGAGTTTTCAAAACATGCAGTAACTCCTCAACAAGCATTTGTTGCATGGGTGGGTTCCACTACTTAAGATAGTGGTATTTTTATTTGAATGGAGCAATAACTATCTAGAATAGGTATATGTTGATTTCCATTCGATGAAGATGAAATGAGAAAATTATGTTCAGAATGTCTAAGAAAATTAGTTTTGGGGGTTGGGAAGATGGTTCAGCAGTTAAGGACACTGACAGATCTTCCAGAGGACCTGAGTTCAAATCTTAGTACCCATATGGCAACTCACATGTTTGTAACTCCAAGATCTGACATTATTACATAGATATACATGGAGGTAAAACACCAATGCACATAAAATAAAGGTAAGTAAAATTTAAAATGTAGCCATGATATTGATGGTGTTTCATATGGTTGTGAGGTTAGAATCTTAACTCCTACAAAGAATTGGATACATATCAAGTGGCCTATAAATGCAGATTATTAAGAATGTTCCAGAAACCAAATCAATACCTAGGACCCACGACTAACCCAAGTCTAGCATCCTGGTAGACACAGCCAATGAGTGTTATTCCCTCATTGGGTATAGGGATTCTTCCCCTGAGCTCCCAAGACCTTTGTGGGTGTTCTGACGTTGTGTGGGAAAATCATCTGGCATATTTTCCTTTTGCACTTTCACACCTAAAATGATCTGTACCTCCCAAAAGGGCCAAATGTCAACCAATCATGAACTTCAGAGTCTTCAGTCAAAACTCTAGAGTTTAACTGTTTGGGACTTACCTTTTGAGAAATCACTTTCCAGAACACAGTAATAGGGTTGTTGGGACAGTTTTCACTCCAGTGTGGGCAAGAGTCATAGTTCATATCTGAAACACATTGTTTATAGAAAATAGTTAAATGGAAAAGGAAATGTACCATTGTGCTCTGTTCTTGGCTGTCCGATCCCAGCGGGAGTGCACTCCAACAGCATCTGTGCCAAGACAGAGGCTGGGGAATGGACATAGCTCAACTCAATTTAACTAAGTGTCCCCTGAATTCCTTCCAACACCTTACTTCCCTGTCCAGATCCCAGACAGGAACACTGTGATGGGTTTTGACTCACCATTCTGGGAAATGGCAACAAAAGTGCACCCTAACGACAATGTCCCCTGTCACTCCCCTGGAGTGCAGGAATGCTTAGGAAGAAGGCCAGGCCTTTTCGGGAAGAAGACACTTTCCCCAGATAGTCCTCTGATTACTGGCAATTCTCTTTTGTGGAGAGTTTCCTTTTCAACCTCCATAAATTTGGGGGACTCAGGTGGTCTCAGGCTTTCTATAGCTAACCTTACCAAAACAGGTTCAGCCCTTAGTGTGGTGCAAAGTATAGAGAGTTGATACATGGTTTCTATGGCACTGTTCTCAAGGTTGCCTTAATATATACAAACATTTACTGAGGGTTAGGTGTTGGAGATGGAGAATTGAATCAGGTGGGGGAGCCCTGCCTCACAGGGCATGTGAAGTAGTAAAGTCAAATAATCAGAGACAGATTAACTTTGATTGTGCACTATTACCAGAAAAAAAATTTAGGTTGAAATTTGCTTTGAAGAAGAATCATTATCTTCAGACAGACTCTAAAGAAAAAGGGCACCTTATGCAGATGGCATGTGCAGAGGCAAAGAGTCTTGATGAGATTTGATCAGAAAAGGAGATGGAGAAAGGAATGAGAAGGCGAGGCATCTGAAACAGAGGTCAGGTCTTTAGACCATTAGCCTAGGGGCAAGAGAGGATTGTTATAGATTTTAGAGGGAGATAGACATAATCACGTTTTCACTCTGAGAAAAACTCTATGGTGTCAGATAGAGACTGACCTAGGAGGGTAAGGAGTGACCAGTAAAATGTTATAGCATACCCAGCAGGAAGGAGAGGGTGTTAGTGTGCTAGACTAAGGCAGTGTGAGGAGAGACGCACAGATGGCTTACTAGACAAATAGATCCTGATTGACTATGAAGGGGAAAGAGAGATCACCTTAAGATGATACCTTAAGATGTCCATGTTAAATAGCTCAAATATAACAGTCCATTCACTGTGTCTATTTGTATCCAAACATTATACTGTATACCTTAAATATATATAATTTTAATTTCAAAACATGTTTAAAAAAGTAATCTAGAGTTATGTTCAAGAATACATAATGCAGAATGAAACAATATATAAAAGTTAAGGAGGAGATTCCTTGCCAAAAGTGAGGAAGAGAAAGAGGAAGTAGAGAGAGATGAGGGAGAAGTGGAAGAGGCAGGGAAAGGGGAGAACAGGAAGGAGGTAGAGAGGGAAAGTGAGGGAGAAACAGAATGTGGGGATGTATTACCTCAACAGCCTTATAAAGTAGTACTGTGGCTCGACACAGTGTGCCTCACCAATGCTCACACTAAGCTCAATTCTCTATTGCAGTGTGTTTGTTGATGGGATGGGACTCTAAACAGAGTTGGGATCATGAGGAAATTTACCCCATGAATGGATTAAGGACTTTCTTGAGAGATTGGGTTATTTTTCTCTAGACTGTATTAGAGCTAATGGGACTGGATTGGCTGTCATAAAAAGGAAAAATAAATGACTTTGGGTTTTTTTTTTTTTTCACTCTCTTGCTTCTCCTCTTATGGTGATGTTTCCTCTACATGTACACCTATCCCTCAGAGATCAAAGACAACCCTAAACCCCAAAGCTGAGAACAGTAATTTTTTTTTTTTTATGTTTTGTTAGAGCCCAGCTTGTCATTAAGGACACTGATGGCATTAGAGTATATGCCCGCTGGGCAGTGGTGGCGCACACCTTTAATCCCAGCACTTGGGAGGCAGAGGCAGAGGCAGAGGCAGAGGCAGAGGCAGAGGCAGAGGCAGAGGCAGGCAGATTTCTGAGTTTGAGGCCAGCCTGGTCTACAGAGTGAGTTCTAGGACAGCCTAGGTCTACACAGAGAAACCCTGTCTCGAAAAACCACCCCCCCCCCAAAAAAAAAAAACAACAAAAAGAGAGTATATGCCCATTGACCTTTCAAGTTCCCTTGCCCAGCTCAGAGCTCCCTTCCCATTCACCCTGAGCCATCCCAGGTGGTTCAGATCCTTACCGGAAGTACTGGGGTCTCCACACCACCTGAGATCATCAGCAATGTAGCCCATCAAGGTGTCCTCCAGGGTGAACATCTTCCCCTGGATCCAAGTATACTGATGGGCCAGGTGTTTGGATTTGCTCCAAAATAGAGTCTGAGAAAGAACAAAATCACAATTTAGTAGATCTAAAAATAAATCTAAGGGCTAGAGATGTGGCTTAGCAGTAAATTGAATGCTCACACATACAAGGCTCCTGGTTCCATCCCCAGCACATACACACACACACACACACATACATACATACATACATACACACACATACATACATACACACATACACAAATACATACATACATACATACACACATACATACATACATACACACATACATACATACACACATACATAAATACATACATACATATACACATGCATACATACATACACATACATACACACATACACACGTACATACATACACACACATACATACACATATATACATACACACATACATACATACATATACACATGCATACATACATACACATACACACATACACACGTACATACATACACACACATACATACACATACATACATACACACATACATACATACATATACACATACATACATACACATGCATGCACACACATACATATACACATATACACATACATACATACATACACACGTACATACACACATACATATACACATACATATGTACATAATATACACAAACACACCTTTTATAAATAAAAAAATATAGAGAAACTATCAGAGTAAATGACACACACTAAGTTAAAGTCAGTTTGGTTATTGTCTATCCCCCTCCTCCTCCGTTCAGAGCACGGAACTGATACTCCTGGGGACCAGCCATAGAAATCCCCAGCCTACCAACCACAGGATTAAAACTGATAACTGTGAATGGGTGTAGGGGCTTCACTTAGTTTCAGACATGTCAAATTTTGTTTTAAACATGGGCTTTGTAAGGGTTGTACCTTGTGGTAGACCTTTTCCAGTATACTTGAAGGACTGAACACTGGGTTTCTCTGACTCCAAGTCTCGTTCTATTTATACTTCAGCTGGTCACTTTAAAGCCTCTTATCCTTAGGTAACTTCTTTTTTCATCTAAACTCCACAAGCCTAAGTTACCCCACTGGTGAAATAAAGTCCCTGATACCTGGTTTGCTCTGATAGGATGGCTCTGAAGAGCTAAGAAGATGTAAGAAAGAAAACAACTCTTCTAACGGAACTTCCCCTTGTGTTGCTGTTGACTTCATTAGTATTGTCAGAAGCCAGGGGAAGATTCCATAACTATAAATGTATAAGTTACTTTTGTTTGTGTGGGATGGAACTGATGTTAGGTTCTCTTTTGTCTATGTGCCCATCTCTCTCTTACCTTCCTTCCCTAGATGTCGTAAACTGTGATGGTACACCAGTTCTCCAATGCCCCCCCCCAATACAATCTCACCAACCACATCAAATGATGCCTAATGCCAAGGTCTCCTCTTTTACTGCATCCTAATGTTGGTCCTGGGACATCTTCCCTTTGGCTTTATTCTCAATTTAAAAAGGAATAACTTGCCCTCATTACCTTGTTACATGGTATGGTTTGGGTGACCAATTTAACAAGTGGTGCATAGTCTTCTCTTGTGATGTTGCAAGGATTTTTGGAAACAAATGCTCTTTTGAATGTACTCAGTATCTTTTTGCAGTCCTGGTCTCTATAAAATGAAAGATAGAAAACAGATTTTTAAAATATTTTTGAAGAGTCTGGAGAGATGGCTCATGGTGGCTCCCAACTGTGTGTTTCATTTCCAGAGCTAACACCTCCATCTGGCTTCCACAGACATTGCACATACATGGTGTATAAACATGTATACAGACAAAACAACCCTACATATAGAATAAATATAAAAGAAATAAATCTTAGGAACCAGAAAAATAGCTCAGCAGTTCAAAGCACTGGTTGCTCTTCCAGAGGACCCAATTTCAATTCCCAGCACACAGCAGCTCACAATAGTCTATAACTTTAGTTCCAGGAGATGTGACACACTCACACAGACATACATGCAGACAAAAAAACAATGCATATAAAATAAAAATAAATACAAGAAAACAGAGAAAGACATTTTAAAAGTTTTTAAAACGTTTTTGGAACATAGCAACAAGAAATACCCTTCATCTGGAATCATATACTCAGGGACAGTCAGTTTTTGATACCATCCTGTCAGCTGTGTACAACATCCCTGTAAGGCGGAAATTACCTGAGACTGAGAATCGGTGAGATTAAAATGACACAAGCACCTAATAACATTAAGAAGAAAATATGAGGACAACTAGCATTTTCTGTCTCATACTACATCTTGTATAAAAGCACTTAAGGTTTCTTAGTGCCTTCAGTAAGGGCAATATTTCAAAATAGCTAGTAGAGAGGACCGAATGTTCCCACCACACAGAAGTCATGAACGCCTGAGGCGATAGAACTGCCTATCACTCTGATCATTATAAAGTGTATACACAGACTGAAACGCCATGCTGTGCTCATAAATATGTCTAATTACTCTGTGTCGATTAAAACTTTAAGCAGGGTTACTGCAGGTGGACTTGGTAATGTAGGGCATGATCAATCATCAGTCTGCATTCATAGCCCCACCCTCCCGCCTCCCCACCTCAGGCAGTTCTGACCCTGGTTCTGGTTGAGAATCAGTGGATACAAATGAAAATGTGAAAGGTTCAGTGGAGTTTCTTTCCAAAGTCTAGACAGACAAGCTTAAGTTCATCAGCACCTGCTTTCGAAAACTATGCCAGGAAACCATTAGTACCCCCTCTTTCCATACTAAAAGGTATGTAAAAGGCATACATAAAAAGAAAAAGTTATGACATCATATACTTTAATGTCAATCAAAATTTATAGGATACCATCACAGGCAATTGAGAAAATAGATGTTTGGCGGCTCCCTGGCTTTCAGGGCTTACGTTTTAATTCCAGTAATTGTAATTAATGCAGTGGCCTTCTCAAGAACTCTGTGTTCTAAGTCCCAACCATCATAAAAATCTCATCATAAAAGATGCTCCCTTTTGGAGCATCTGCAGGACTTGAGACAGAAGAAGATGGAAGAAGGAGAGAACATTTTCCACTTTGAAAAGAGCCTGGGGGGAAAGAGAAGTTATCCAGCACTGAGACCCTACCACACATCAGACGTGTTCATCAGTGAACTCTTATTTAAGCGCTGAAACTCACATCCTTCACAAATTATTTCTGTGCTTCTCTTAGGTCTCATATTCCAGTTCAAAAAATAATAAAGATTCAAAAAACCAACTGGAGGAGGGTTGTCTGTTCAGGAGAGGAGACCGGGGCAGTACTGTTGAACATGACTTGGAAGAGCTGACTTTTCTTGGAAGAGTTGGTAATTTGAAGAGAATAATAAAAACATCTTGCATATATTATAAATACTGTTTTTTTTAAAGTTAAAATTCTTATTGGTCCTTTGTGAATTTCACATCATGCACCCCAAACTCACCCATCTTCCCCTCCACCCCTGCAACCTCCTCCCACCAAAAGGAAAACAAAAAATAAAATGATTTTAAATCTTGCTGCGGAAGTTGCAGTGTGTCATGGTATATCTCACAGTATAGGCTTTTATCCACACACCTTTACTTGCAAATGTTCATTGCAATAAGTCATTCATTGGTCTTTCTCAAAGCCTCTAGCTTCTGTCACATCAACATTGGATGTTGCTCACTGGACTCCTCTCAGTTATCCTGTTGTTGCCCTGTGTCATGGAGATCCAGGAGCTTTGTTGCCCTGTGTCATGGAGATCCCGGAGCTTTGGATCTGCAGGACTGGCCTTTTCATTTGCTCCAGCAGTTCATAGATGGGGTGGATGTTCGGGTGGGCCAACTCACACCTCTTGATCTGGGCCTAGATGGAAGCTGAATTGGTCAGCTCACCAGCTCTCCCATGCCTGCACCACTGGGACCAACCCTCCTACCTTGACCAAGCAAGGGGCAGGTCCAGCCCTCCTGCTCACATGTCCTCTGGCCGCTCACCCTTGCTCTCATTACCAGGGCCAGTTGTACTGTGCTGCCTAGGGGAGGAGGTGTGGGGCTGCTCTCCTGAGTGCTTCAGCTGATGAGGTGCAGGGAACCAGCTCTCTCACACTCATTTTATTGGGGCCATCTCTTCAGCATCCACACCACCAGAGCCAGCTCTTTCACGCTGCCCAGGCAAGGGGCAGGGCCAGCCTTGTATAGCACTTGGGCATCAACATAGCTTTAAGCGTAAGCCCAAGCCAGTGACATCCCCATGGCCTTTGGTGTTAACTCTAGCCACAGACATCAACATAGACTCTGGCTGCAGAAATGTCACAGAACCAGACACAGCCCTTGACAGAGCCCAGGGCCCAGACATCACTATGGCTCCACGTGGTTGCACAGGCTCCTCATATCTGCCTGTTTCTAACTGCTATCCAGTTCCACCTTTCTCTACAGTGTGAATGGATCAGCTCTTCCTTCTCTTCCATCTCTCCACTAAGTACTCCCTCTTCTTTCTCTTCTGTCTTTCACATATTCACTCACTGTGGTAGCTCCCAGCCCTTGGGTGTCTTTTTCCTGGCTGCTCTGGGAAATATTGTTTTGTTTTTCTAGTTTTTCGTTTGTTGTTGTTATTATTTTGTTTTGTTTTTAATATTGTTTTTTAAATTTCTCTATGCATTTGAAATTTTTTAAACTAGTAGCAAAAATAAAGATAATGTTAAGATTCAAGTTTTAGGGGCAAACTTCTACAGTAAGACATTTAAAGTATTCTTTCCTTTTTCCAGCTAAAACTTTTTTTTTTTAAAGAAAATTTAGCATGCCGAGTGTTACTGTTCCCATCTTTATGATTCAAGTTGAGTATCCCCAAAACTGTTCTCATGCACCACTGTAATCCTACAAAACATATGCTTCACAATCTTTACCTAAGTAAAGCATGCCCCCAAAAGCGTGTACTATCTTTTCTTCTCGAACCTGCTGTTTGCAGCAAATCTTTCTCTAATCTTATTTCTCAGCTGGGCTTGTTTTTAGTTTGCACTCATCAAAATGCAAACTCCACTTTGGTTATAATAATAGAATTTATAAGTTCTGGGACTACAAACAGCTATTAGTACTGGCTAGTTTTGTTTTGTCTTGATTTTATAGTACTAGGAATTAAACTCACAGTATCACACATGCTAGGCAAGTGCTCTACCACTGAGATACCTTCTCCACCCCCATCTTGACTATGTTTAAATAAGCCGTCATGATGGTTTGTAACTCATTAGTACTAACACCCCATCCTTCCTCTACCCAGACCTTGGATATCACAATTATTTCTATTTCCTTCAATTTGACTATGTTCGGTATCTCACAAACCTGGAATCTTTGCAGAGGCTGATTTTACTTAGCATGATGTTCTCAGCTATATTGCATCTTAACTAGGATCACCACTGCTATGATCAGGTTACATCATGAAAGAAAGCTTTTAATTGGGGACTTGCTTAGAGTTTCAGAGGGCGAGGCAAAGAACATGATGGCAGGTGGGCAAGTGTCACGCTGGACCAGTAACTAAGAATGTACACTTTAATCTGCAAGCAGCAGGCACACACACACACACACACACACACCACACACCACAACACACACACAGAGAGAGAGAGAGAGGAGAGAGAGAGAGAAGAGAGAGAGAGAG
>NW_023045326.1:0-37749 GCF_011762505.2 Arvicanthis niloticus | reverse complement strand
ACAACAAAGAAAATAGACAATGACCTTGGGTCCAAATACATTTCTGTTACATTTTGAGTAAATTACCTTTTGGAAAGTCATTCATATTCTAAAATTACTAAAGGAAAACATAGAGGGCAATGATTTAAGTAACTGCTGCCTTTGTCATGCAAATTTTTGCGGATACTTTCTTCGTTTTCTGAGAGTGGAATGGTTCAAGCACATATATATCTGCCAATTTGAGTTCAAGTACAAATTTAAGAAGTAAAAAATAAAATATATTTCAGACTATTATTAAGGACCTTGACTTTAAGTAGGTAAAATTTCTTTACTAAAATAAAAAGTAAACCTTACAAATAAAAGTATAGTTTAAATTCAGTCCCTCAGTGTGTTCTATGTTCTTGTACATGTCTTCCATCTTGAATGAAATTAAAGTTCTAGGTCCCAAACAAATTAAAACTTTAAAAGTATTAGTTATTGTAATATTTGTTTCCAACACTTATAACATTTTAACTAAAGGAAATATGTATGGATAATATTTAGGATTTGAGAGTATCATCATGGCAGAAGAAAAATCTGGACATAGTAACTCAGAATTAAACTAGCACTTAGCATGGCAGCAAGAGGGTTGTCTTTAGTGTTAACATAGATATGAATGTATGACACATTACAAGCTAGACTGGATCACAGAATGAAATTTTTTCTGAAATTTTTTTTCTTGAATAAAATGAAACAAACAAAAAATCAAAATGAAGGGAAAAAATTTTTGAAACTGAGAGATGTTTTAGTACTGGGCAATAAAAGCCTTTCCTGGGGATAAAAGAGATAAGTAGAAATATATGCTTGAGAAAGAGATTAACAAGAAAGAATATTTCTTATGTAAATATTTACAATTTCTATACATACACATGTATAGCATATGTATATATATACATGTATATATAGTACATGACATACTGCTGAATTAAGAAAATGTTGATAGTGACAAAGCATATTCAATGATAAGAAGCTCTGAAAAAAATATTCTGAACAGAAGTTATACAATCACTGTGTGTGTGTGTGTGTGTGTGTGTGCTTGTGTGTGTATGTGTGCTTGTGTGCCTGTGTGTTTCTCTGTTATGTCTCTCTGTGTGTATATATGTGCTATTGTGTGTATGTGTGTGTGAGTATGTGTGCTTGTTGTGATGAATACTGACAGGGTTATAAGTCCTTTAGTACAAGAAGAGATTAAGGAGGCTCCCAAGACTGCAGCTTCAGCAGATGAAAACAGATAAAATTCTCCTGAGAAGATCCTTATGAAGATCAAATAAATTAATGACTAATTATCTATGTCAGTTATTTCATGAGTATTTTAGGCCAGAATTTTTCACACATCAGAACTTTTATGTGAGTGAATTTTGTTGAAAGGGAAAATTGTGACTAACTTTAAATGGAAAAAATAATTTGTGTTCTTATACTTCAAAATTTATTAAACATGTAAAAAATATATGAGTGCAAGATGCAATTATTTTGGTTTTTTTGTAGCATCTTGTTGAGAACAAAATGATAAATAGTCATAGTAATTTCTCTATCGGTACAAAATATCATCTATTACACACATTAACAATTCACTCATTAGTCATAACAGCAGTATTCTCACTTGTAATGATCAATTACTAATGATTTCACAATTCAATCTTTCAGCTTCCACTAATTATCAAGAAAATGGTTGCATACTAATGATATATCTTACACAAGTATGAACTTAACACACCATTATAAAGGAATAATGTTTTAAAAGTTAATTTCTGTTTAAATATTAATAGTTAGAATGAGTTTAAATATATTTTGACATAAACAGTGAATTACAAATAAGTTTCAAAAGCTTTTATTTTTCAAAGCGAGTACAAAGCATCAAGCAAACCAGCATTTTGTTATGATGGACATTTAATATATATTAGTAATAATGAAATTTGCAAGTTTTTTATTTCATTGTTGTAGTGTAAATATGAACCTCACTAGAAGCTCAAGTATTTAAATAATTGGTATCTGCTGCAAAAATTATTTGAGAAAGACATGGATCATTTAGTGAGTGAAGTCTTTCTAGAGGAAGTTAGTCATGAGGCAGGCATTGAGACTTAACAATAAATACCACTTTCTCTTCTTAACACACAGAAGGAAGATGCCACATGACCATAGATTACAAATAAGTAAGACAAAAAAAATTAATTCTACATATGTCATAGTATAGTTAAAGACTAAAGAACACAGAACAAAAAAAAATGTGTTGAAATGTATTAAAGATAAGTACTAAAGACCCGTCTATCAGAACACATCTAACTTCCTATCAGAAATGCTGAAATTCACAAGATATGGAACCACGTATTTCATATTGTGAGCCATAGGTGCAACATAATTTACTACATTTAGCACACATAGAGGACTAAAAACATTTCACTGTAAAGGGAGGCTAAACGAGTTCATGACTACAAAGCCAAGAAAATGTAACCAGAGAGCCTGGGGCATCATTTTTCTACTAGCTGATAAAGTAGATATCCAATAAAATCCACTCAGAAGAGAAAAAAATAATGTCAATTCACACCGATTCAAAGAAAATCCATCATGAGAAAATAACAATACTAAATATATGTGTATTAGCACAAGTGAAACAAGTTTTATAAAACAAGAATGATTTCAACAGCACACATTCACCAATAAACAGTTGGGGGACAAAAAAATGGAGAAACTTAGATTGTAATAAAATAATAAAATCACATAAAGTTAAAGAAATCTACAAAATATTACATCCTAAATGCAACATTTCTGAAGAAGAGAGTTGTAGCACTAACCACCATATACAAAGAAACTAAAATAACCTATAGTATTCTCTCTGTCAGCAGTTAAGAAAGGTTATTTGCAAACATAAGGGAAACCAAAGAAAATTTATAAATTCCTGGAGGTTAAAAAATCAGAAGAGTTTCAAATAACTAGAAAAATGATGCAGTTTAAGGACATGTGAAACAAGAACAAGTGAAAACTAAAAGCCACCAGAGGTAAAGAGAACATCAGAGGATAAGTTAGTGAAATATAAACAAATAAAGTCATACAAAAATTCAGTGAAATGATGAACTAGTTATTGAAAAAAAATAAGATAATCAATCTCCTAATCAATCTCACTAAAAAGAATTTAAAAAAAAAAAGAAAAGAAGACTCAGATTAGGGCTGAAAGGGAGATACAAATGCAAATTAAATTATCACAGGCCATAACATAATTTACATGCCACTAAATAATATATATTTAATATATATTATTTATATAATTATATTGGCATGTAAATTATTTGGAATATATATGTATATATGTATATATACAATATATATTCCTATACATTGTGTATATACATATATATGTATATACATACATATATATTATATATGTATATATACATACATATATATTGTATATATTCATATATATGTATATATACATTCATATATATATGTATATATAGTTTATATCCAAAATTAAATGAGAAGAGATAAAACATTTAGCTTTTCCATGGTAAAGCTACAATTAAAAATCTCCACAATACTGAAAACCCAATGGTGAGATATACTCCCTTAGTATTTACATGACTAGACAGTAAAGTAATAACATTCCTCCTCAATCTATAAATTATAAAAGGAAGAAATATTTCCTAATTTCATGAAGACCATATTACTTTGATAATAAAATCAAATAAAACCAAATAAAATAAAGGCACAATAAAAAAGACATATAGAACAATATCTTTCATGAACATAGATGTAAATGTTCTCAATAAAATACAAGCAATTGCATTTTGAGCACCTAATGAACACCATTCACAATAATCAAGTTTCCTTCATGCCTGAAATACAGGGATGGTGCACCATGCACAAATAAATAGATATAGTGTGTCATAGAACTACGCTAAAGACTGTTTCAGTAACCTCCTTTAGCACAGAAATGAATATTGAAACTTCTCTGTGATTTTATCTCATGATGTTTAGAATGGCTATTGCCCAAGGGGGAAAAAAAAATTAAGCCAAATGCGGCTGATGATGTGGGGAAGGGTAAATTTTGTTCTCTCCGGTGAGAATGTGAACAGTTGCAACCTATGCAAATGTATCCAAAAGCTATAAATAGAACTGCTATATAATACAAGTATACCATTACGAAGCATATGCCTTAAGGAACATACATATACATCATTGAAGAAATTCTTGTACAACCATGTAATTTTCTTCTCTATTCAAAATAGGTAGAGAAGTTTTAAGTGGTAATTGACTGGGCAAAGTGGCAAAGGTACTGGGGGAGAGTTATCAAACTCAAATATATTTTAAATTGCTACATATAAACCTATCATTTGAAAAGATGATTTGTTCACTTATCAGTGAGTATATACATGTCTGTTCTTTTGGGATTGGGTTACCTCACTCAGGATGATATTTTCTAATTCTATCCATTTGCCTGTAAGTTTCATGAGGTCGTTGTTTTTAATAGCTGAGTAGTACTCCATTGTGTAAATGTGCCAAATATTCTGTATTTATTCTTCAGCTCAGAATACCCACGATATAACCTACAGACTGTATGGAACTTAAGAAGAAGGAAGACCAAAGTGTGTATGCTTCAATACTATATAGAACAAAATAATCAGAAAAGAGAGAGGAGGGGAAGGGCCTGGGAGGGAGAGAGCAGGGGAAGGAAAAAAGAGGTGTAGGATCAGGTTTAAGAAGGGACAGGAGAGAGTACAGAGGGTCAAAAAATGGAACAGACATATGTAACAGTGGAGGAATGGGGAAATGAGTGGACCCACTAAAGAGTCTCAGACTCCAGGGAAGCTAGAGGATCCCAGGACCAATGGTGATGACATTAACTGAAATACCCAATAAAGGGGTAATATTACCTGTAGAGACCACTGCTAGTAGGCACAGCCCTTAGTTGAGAGATGAGGCCATCCACACATCTCAAAAAGTTTAATGATTCCTTCCAAAGGAAAGACAGGGACAAAAAAATGGAATAGAGACTGAAGGAAAGGCCATCCAGAGACTGTGCCCCCCTAGGAATCCATCCCATCTGCAGACACCAAACTTTGGCATTGTGACTGATGCCAAGGAGTGCTTGTTGACAGGAGCACCTGTTACCTGAGAGTTTCTACAACCTATGGCTGTTACCTGAGAGTTTCTACAACCTATGGCTGTTACCTGAGAGTTTCTACCAGCATCTGAGCAATACATATGCAGATACTCATAGCCAACCATTGGACTGAGCCAGGGGAAGAGCTAGGAGAAGGACTGAAGGAGCTGAACTGCGTTGCAACCCTATAGAAAGAACAATATCAACTAACTGGACCTCTGAGAGCTCCCAGAGTCTAAAACACCAACCAAAGAGTATATATGGAGGGATCCATGGCTCCAGATACATATATAGCAGAGAATGGCCTTATCTAAGATCCGTAGGAAGGGAGGCCCTTGATCCTGCAGAAGTTTGATGCACCAGCAAAGGGAGATGCTAGAGGAGTGAGGCAGGAGTAGGTGAGTGGGTGGAGGAGCACCCTCAGAGAGGCAAAGGGGAGTTGGGAGAGGGGGTATGGGATGGTAGGGTTTGTGGAAGTGTAACCTGGAAGGAGAATATCATTTGAAATGTAAACTAATAAAATGATTAATAAAAAAAATTCGTTTCATTGATTCTTTGTATTGTTTTATTTGTTGTTCTTGTTTGTTTATGTTTTTCTTTTTTATTTCAGTCTTGTTGTTTTGACATCGATTTCTTTTGGATGCGATCTCTTCTTTCAGTTGTAGAGCTTCCAGTTGTCTTTAGAAATTTCAAAATTCTCTGATTCAGTTTTACAGATTTTACTTTATTCACTGACAAGTGGTTTGTATTTCAACACTAAATTCAGTAAGTAGGCCAAAGTTTCATCTTTTCTGAAACCAGAATGTCAAGTTTGAACATTTTATTTTTGCCTAGTAATCAGATATCAGGTGAAATTACTCCAACTGTGGCTGAGAATTTATCTAACAATATTGCCACTAAACTGAAGAAAAGAAATTGCTATGTAAAAGAAAGATTATGCCCAGAGGGAAAACTTCCCATTACTGCATAGCTGCTGGTGCTAATTAAGGCCTTTTAGATCATTACATATTACCAGATGTCAAACCAGATAGTAAACCTAAAAGAAAAAAAATTGATAAATTTGTGGTGAACATTAAACTCTTAGATTTATGTAAGTAATTTTACCAAAATATAGTCATGTGTGAGTTATCAAGTCAATCTTTGGAAATAAGTAATGATATATGAGGCAACAACAATGGAGAGTGGACAAATGTTCCTGATTTATTGTTAACAAATGTTAAGTTAATGCATTTTATGAAGGATTTTGGTACTTTTGTGTTCTCCTGGCCTTGTCACAAAGAACTGGTAACTTCTCCAAAACTGAATAGCAAATAAAGACTGAAACTGGAATTTGGGCCATTGTTTGTCTGACTCTATGAGAAATATTTCAAGTGGTTGGTCAGTTCACTGTGGTTCAATATACTGTTGGAGCAATATTTAACCCTAGAATATAAGAAACCTCTTCATGAAGGTGACATAAGAAAAAACAGCCAAACAAGTTGAGATGCTGTAATGATAATGAGTCCCCAGATTCTAATGCTATAATGGTGAGCTAATTCCATCAAAATACATGGACTACTATTCAACCCTCAGAATCCACCCCGCAGTTACCAAACCCTTAGTCTCAACATTTTTTTATTTTTTGTTTATTCTCTCATATATTATATTTCAGCAGCAGTTTCCAATCCTTACCTTTCTCCCAGTCCCTTCACACCTCACACCTCCCCCCTAGTCCAGATCTATTCCATTTCACTTTAAAAAAAGAGCAGGCCTCTCAGGGCTATCACAAAACATATCATAAGAAGTTACAATAAAACCAGGCTCATAACTTCATGTCAAGACTTATGTAGGCAGCCCAGCAAAAGGGAAAAAAACCCTAGAGCAGATGAAATCATCCATGACATACCAGCTCCCACCCTCAGGAGTCCTACAAGAATACCAAGGTACACACCCATATCATATATACACATAATCTAGGCCAGGCTGACTCCAGAATAGTTTATGCAGTTTGTGGAGACTAATATTCCACACACAGTGTTAATGAATCCTGAACATAAAACCAGGAATAAAGTAAAATGTTTTCTGCTAACATATTGAGGGCATTTCAACCTGCTGTGACAGGTTCTTTAAATGTTTCTGTTTTATGCTTCTTCAATCTCATACTTTATAAAATCTGTTTTAGAACAAATTCCCCACACTGCCATTTGTTTTTCTGTGTGAGGATTCAGCGCTGAGATTATACTTTAAGCCCTAGCCCAGGAGCAACCAGTAGTTAGTATAACAATGTAAATACTATTTAAATTGACAGTGAACATACAGAAATGTATTCATAAAGATACTTACTTCAATATTGTACTAAATGAAATAATTATTAGCAGCTACCATCACATACCTTATTTGGTTCCCTCATGTTAAATTTTAATAGAAAGCAAAATATGTCATTTTCATAAATTAGTGTAAGTATATAAATTGAGATGAATAAAATCAGTTTTGTAACTGGAAGTTTAAATATAAAAGGCCCCAACTGAAATTTTTTTGAAAATGTATATTCAAAATAGTTTCAAGCCATTAAATCTTTTAACTCTATTAAAATTACCTTACTGTTCTTTAACCTTTTCCACATAAACAACTCCATTTATTATATTTTATTTGTCAAATAGGCACTATTCCAATGGATCAGTACATTCTTGCAATTGTGTTCTTTTAAATCAACTATCTTTTGTTCTCCTTTCCCATTCTCCTTTGAAGTGGATTTAGTGAGCACTGTTATTTCAACTGCAGTCATCCTGAATATAGTACATCATATTAAAATGTATACAGAAATTACTAACCCCTTAAAGGTCATTTTGCCCTAGATTTGTGATTAATACTATATTCTACAGTTACTTACTTTTGAAATTGAATAGATAATACAAATGAAATCACAAAACTTAATCTTTAGACAAATATTAATTATATGTTTATTTTATACATAGTTCTAAATCTTTACAAATTATTTAATTGAGAAATATTTTGTAATCTTTAGTGTAAAATACTGATGACTTCTAGAGAAAATAATCTTAAATCACAGTGATATGATTATATTTTATCTTCAGATTTTTGTTGTATTTAATAGTAAAAATATATACATTGTTTTATCATAAATTCTTTTGTATATTTAATTAATCTGTTTCTATAGCCAAGAAATTAACATTTTAGAAGCTATTTTCTACCTAATTTTTGAGAAAAATATGTTTTTATTTCATACTACAAAGCTATTTTATTAATTATTAAGAAGCTTTAGTAAAGGGTTTCTTGTAAAGTTAGTAACATGCTCAGTGTTTCTTAATTATCAAATAACATATGCTAGAAGTTGGAAAATAAACTCAAAAGAATAGATATTAGTGTCCTATAATACTCAGTATGAATGACACTAGAACACAGTTGGATTTTGAGGTGTGATATTAATATGAAGAAGCATTTAATGAAATATTCACATGAAAATGTTCAAAACTGTAAGTCCCTTGGGATCTTTCTGCATAGATAAAATAGATGTCAAAGTGACAAAGTAATTGATCATGCTCCCAATGCCTGTGAAGTAACTAGTTTAAGGATACTTCATGAATCAAAATGTATTATTTTGTTATTTGCACAAATTTGCACTTATGCATATTTGTATATGTACACATAAATATTTCATTTATAGGAATGTTCAGTATATGTTTGTCTGTTTACATATTTTAAATTTGAGTAATTCAAATATAGTTACATATCATTCTCCTTACCTTTCACCTTTCCTACTTTTTTAAAATACACTTCCGTGATCTATTTTTCTTTGGTACTGTAAGAGATATCTACACAAATATATGCATAAATATATGAAATCAACCCCCTGAGTCTGTTTAGTGATATGGTTTGAAATAACCAATTAAGAGCTTCACAAATTATGCTGCTCATAACATTCCTTAATTGACTCCCTGTATTTATTTTTTGTGTATACCTATAGCTATAGCGTAATCGAAGATGAATTTTTTAAGTAATTAATTTGGATATAAATAAATTTATTTATTCATCTTATTGCTAACTACATGAAATTAATCTGGTCAGTGTCTACCCTAATGCTTCCCAAATCACATCTGCAAATACAAAAATATGTAAAACGAATTTGATAAAATAATTGCAATATTATTCCAAGAAAGAAAGGTTTTTTTCTAGAGTTCAATTAAAAAAAATGAAAAAGAAAAAGAAAAAAGCAAACCAAACGAAACCAAAAGTAATGTTGTTGAATATTGATTATCCCTGAAGAAATACATTAACCTTAGTAAGAATTTGTTACTCAGTTGCCAGTCTTTTCTCTTTTTTTGACCTTAAAATGTCAGTCCCTGCGTATGCAGATGAGGCATCTTCCAATACTCCTACCCTAGCCAATGGTACATGGAAACAAAACCCACAGATCTTCTTCAAAGATCCCAATTGGGCCAGTTCCCTCCCTGTATCTGCTTCTCCCTGGGGTAGACTGCCCCATTGTGTAGAGGGCTAACTGGAGGGAGGGAAACTTAGCAGGCCATGGGTGAATGCAGTGTGAGATCTTGGTCATCAATGAATGGAGGGGTAAAGTATACACCTGGGAAGAGCTTCAGAGAACTATTTGGCTTATTGGGAGTAAATGAGGGTATTTATTTCCCTGGAAAGGTGACCAGGGTCTCTGAGACATCTACATGCATGCCTATAGGGTATATGCAGGGGGCATTATAAGGTCAAACAAGAAGTGAAGCCTTATAACTGTCAGAGTAATAAATTCTCACTAAGGTTGATAGTTGGATTTTATGACACCAAATTGGGAGACAGAAGGTAGCCAATGTCTTTCAAGGTATTTGAAGTTGGTGCTCCATTGACCCTACAAACATAGTCCTGGCCCATTAGGTTTCCACCTATTTACCATTTTTAAACTTTCTACTTGGACTATTTCCAGATTACTAATTGGGAAATGATTGGTGTTTTTTTAATGTTATTATAAATTAATGTATAATTAAAATTCTTAATGAAAATTTTATTCCTGTTAGTACAAGCAGACAGTTTTTCAGAGAAACTTTTTAAATTTTACATTATTCTTAACCTCTGCATATTATGTGTGTTTTTAGTACTGATCATATGTAAAATTGTAATTCCAAGTTTCTAAGCCTAGCCATTTAAAATTACCCATTGACAGGTTTCATGTTCAAATACATATTTCTATTAAGTGAATATATTTAGATAGCGGTGCTGTGATAAAATAAATTTCAGGTATAACCTTGCCTAAAATATCACACATAGATCTGCATCCAAATGCTATTTAGAAGCAAACTTTCTAAACATGCAGATGTAGCTATAGTCCTAAATATTTTTGTTGATTTCCAATTGTAATGGTTGGGCTGCCATCCTTGTTCCAGCATAGCTGGGCATGACTGCTGTTCTGTAAAGCGTGCTGAGGTTTATCCTGGGAGAATATTGCCTTTGAAAAACATTGTGTGGTAGTTTAAAGTTAAAGATGTTCTTTAGTACTTTCTAAAGTACTCTTTTAATACCAGTTAGAATCAGTGGGTAGGTGGTGGTATTTAGTTCTAGAACCTCTCATCTATGTCTGTGTTTTGGCAGTTTTGGAATATGTTCAACCATTTCCATGAATTTATCTCCATAAGCAACTTAGGGGCTATGTCTCAAGTCCCTGATGACCTGAGATATTTTTATTTACAGACTATTTCCAGATTATCTGATATCAATTTTTGTATCTTACACTTAACTGA
This sequence comes from Arvicanthis niloticus, assembly GCF_011762505.2. Classification (NCBI taxonomy): domain Eukaryota; kingdom Metazoa; phylum Chordata; class Mammalia; order Rodentia; family Muridae; genus Arvicanthis; species Arvicanthis niloticus. The sequence continues at coordinate 26,892 of NW_023045326.1, read as the reverse complement.
CAATGTTCCTCTGTATCTAAAATTTATGCTGTAAAAAAGAACCTCACATTCTTACCATGGTATCTCTTTATGTGACAAATACTCTCTGTCTGAATCCAAAGGGCAAATCTATATGTTATGCTGAAGTTGATTTTCAAAAAAATCATTGAGAAGAATTAGCAAGGATGTGATTTTCTCATAATGTCTATTTCTCCCAACCCATTGCAAACTGTACTTTGAGGAAGAAGGCCTCTATCATTTCATTATTATAGAAAAAAATGTATATTTAAGCCAGATTGCTAAAGTCTTATAAAGCATACATTTTATCATTTATCTCACTATGAATATCTTGGTAGTGTGACCAATTTCATTTGCTACAAATTAACTAAGGAAAACAAGTACATAGACTTATCATTCACAGTAGCTTCATATAAAAATATCTATTCAGAAACATTTCAAATATTAAACTCTGGAATGAAGAAGAAGAAACTCACTCAGGACTTTAGTTTTTGTTAGACTTATGACTAAAGGTCATATATAAATTTTGTAATAAGATTATAGCATTTATTCTAAAAAGTAAGTCAAGATAAATTTGTGATAAAATAGAGCATTATATGTATTCATTGAATGCATATTTATTTATTTTCTTTTTTGTTTTGTTTTGTTTTTCGAGACAAGGTTTCTCTGTGTAAGCCTGGCTGTCCTGGAACTCACTCTGTAGACCAGGCTGGCCTCGAACTCAGAAATTCACCTGCCTCTTGCCTCCCAAGATTAAAGGCATGTGCCACCACTGCCCGGCTGCATATTTATTTCTATAGTTGATTGCAATTATACTTTAATCTAACATCAATAGCATCTATTAATGATGGTCAGTTTTAAATGCTACAATAATTGAAACATTTGGGTCTAGATAGATTCTGTCTTAAAAAATTGTTAACATAAAAAAAAACCCACATCCTAAAAGCATTGCACCTAAATACAACATATTTTCAGAAGATGCTTTACTTATAAATTGTTTTTAGTAAATAAAATATATTTTTCTTTAATATACTACCTAACATTTTTTGCATTTACATTGCCCAGTCCTTTAGATATACAGAATATATTATTTAGATATATGTTGAAGGAGCTAAGGTGGGGGGAGTAAGGAGAGGAAGAGGAGTAAGGAGAGGAAGAGGAGGAAGAGGAGGAGCTAGGTGACAGAGAGAGACAAGACATCTTGTTATTGATCATTACCAAATATATAAAGCATTTGGATAATCTAAGCATTAGAGTCTAATTTGTACCAAGCCCATGTGGTTGCCGGGATGGTCTGGGCAATGCCCAGCCTTGCAGACCCAGCCTGGATATATATTTAGATATATTAGCTCTAAATTTATTTTGTTTTAAGAAAAAAATATTCTTCCAAACACAACAAATAATCTTTGTGTTGGATAAATTTTGTCGTGTATCCATGAAGAAAATGGTCTTGGTATTTATGCTTAAGGTATAGAATGCTTTTAATCACTTTGGGTATGTTTGTTTGAGTTGAAAACAAAACGTATATTGTCTTTGTTTTTCCAGTTCTCCAGTAATGAATTCTTTTACAAAATTCCCACTGAATGTGTGAACATACTTATTACTATGTAACTGACCAAACCTGTGTTTGGTAGCTTCTACAATTAGTTTTATGAATTTACATACTTATTCTCACTTCTCTATTCTCATTGTCAATTATTCAGAATCAGAATCTGCACTGTATACAGCTGTTTCATTCTCAAGGCTGTTTTAATTTTTTTGCTTCCTCTAATGATTTTTGTTTGTTCTCTCTCTCTCTCTCTCTCTCTCTCTCTCTCTCTCTCTCTCTCTCTCTCTCTCTGTTTTGCTGTCTGTCTCTGTCTCTGTCTCTCTCTGTCTCTCTCTGTCTGTCTGTCTCTCTCTCTCTCTCTTTCTCTCTTTCTCTCTCTCTCTCTCTCTCTCTCTCTCTCTCTCTCTCTCTCTCTGTGTGTGTGTGTGTGTTTTCTCAGCACATTAACATTTTCAAAGAATCCTCTGGGAATGATGTTATAGGGGTTGTTGAATTTTTTTTAATTAGATTTGGAGATTAAAATGTTTTAAAAGAGTCAAAACAAGTTTTCAGTATGTAAACATGAAAAAACATATATTTATAATTCAAAATTATCTTTAGTTTTTTTCAGATATTTTTATGGTTTCCAGAGTAGGTTTTATACCTTTTCTAAGTACTTTTATCCTATAAATTTACTTAATTTCCTTTGAAATTATTCATTGGAAGTACTTGATATTTTAATTGATGTTTAATTTGCTTTTATATTCCATAGTTTACTATCTTTTAAATTCTTCCTCCTGCTCTTCTTTAAGTTGGATGTTTTCTATTGATCTTCATTCAAGTTTGATATTTTTATACTACTTTGTACTCCTCTGATTACTTTTTTATTTTAATTGTTGTGCTTAACTTGAAAAATCACAATTTTAATAGTTTACAGCTATTAACATTATCCAGCTTATAAAACATATAAACATATTTGACAATATTTTGCATTAATCTTTAAACATCTTTCAATAATTTCTCTATTATAGTTAATAGGTTTCTCTATTAAATGCAACATCTAGCAGATTTTGCATTGTCTTTCAATTTCTGAACAGTATTTCTTGCTACTAAATAGCTCACATTTTTCCAATGCTTTTGTCCTCAGTACACCTTTATTCTTTAAAAAGCAAAAAACAAAAACAAACAAACAAAAAAACTTTACCCAATATAACAATTCTCCTCACCATCATTTTAGTTCTCCTCGCCATCATTTTAGTATTTGTTATTTTTTGTTTGTTTCTGATGGTGTTGAATTAGTTCCCATTTTGAAATTCCCTGATGTAAAATTTTAAAGTGTTTTGGAGTTGAACATGTAAGTGATATAAAAGTATTTTAGCTGTGATTACTGGGTGTCTCAATCTACCCAAATCCAGTTTTGCTATAAATCTTAAAAAAATTTTGTTTATTGTTGTATTGTCTTTAAGAACCTTTGGAGCACAAGGTTAGTTAAGCTAAAAATGAGTCTCTTTGCAGATTATATAAAACAATTCAAGGCTTGAGGTTTGCGTTGTTACTTAATAGTCTCTTCCTGGTTTTCTAGTGTGATATAGATTATACCTCTAGCAAATCTACCTATGTCTTCTTTACTCCCTTTGTCTTGAACATTACTACTTTTAGGGAGGACCCTTAGCAATATTGTGTTTCAAACAAAGCAAAATCCTTCTGAAAGTACATTGCATGACCTTGTATACTGCTTGGTTTTCCCAAATGTCAGTCTCTCAATATGCCTCAAGAGTAGGAACTGGCTCATTGACAGAACTTTTTCTCAGTGACTTACATTAGAGCAGAGCTACAGATAGATACTGGTAGTCTCTGGTCATTGTGGCTTAATTTTATTGTTGTGGTTGTTATTGTTATAAGTTTTACACAAGGAAAAGGATGACAAGTTTATAGTTTTTAAATATGCCATAATCACTAGAGAACATTTCTAAAATCAGTCTTTCAACACTCTTTGTCAAGAATTTAATTTTGGCAACAGAATATGATGGAATGGAGAATACGTTATTCTGCCTGTTACAGGTCTATGGCATCTTCAGGGAGAGAGCTGGTAGACAAGAGCTCTGTGTTTCTGTCTTCTCCTACCTAAACCAGGGGTCCTGGTAAGCATAGCTATTACACCATGGAAAATTGTTCATATCTTAATTGTTTCATCACTTGGCAATTCACCTTTAAAGATAAAGACAACATTAAAGACATGAAATTTTCCCCACTTTCAGTACTTTTACAGTTGGAATTAGTAACATAGATGTTGAAGCAGGGCAACTAGAATATTGATTATTTTATCTAAATGGTAATGATGGTGACATATCGAATGAGAATATCATACATATCAGAAACAACAAACTTGACATTACAAAATTAAGCTTCTGACAAATGCTTAATTATTATCTTATTATTGATAAGAACACATTTTGTTATTGGATATTATTGAAGAATTTACAATAGTTCTTTTAACAAGATGTGTTTTCTGTGTATCTGTGTGTTTATCTGTGTGTGTTCATATGTACTTTGAAGTTGAAGTTTAGAATTATGTTCCCCAACCCTTCTGGTCTGGGCCCAAGCACTGAGCAGAACCCAAGTAGCAGCACTGTCTCATTATATAACCCAGAGGAAGCGGGCCTCCCAGGATCTCTAACCCAGGCAGTATCTCAGGTAAGGAGACAGCAATAACAGCCCCAAATAGGGAGTAACTGGGACCTACCAGGAAGTCACTGGCCTTGAACACTGGTTCCTTCCCATCTGTTCCTAAGCATTGAGCAGATCTTAGGTCTCAGCAATAACCTCAGTAGTAACATCCCTCCCACACAGTTCTGATACAACCAAGATAATAGAAAAGACAGGCTCCAGTCAGAGTCAGGACAGGTAGAAATAAGGAGATCCAAATGACAAAAGGCAAACACAAAAACATAAGCATCAGAAACCCAGGGTTCTTGACATAATTAGAATCTAGTTCTCCAACACAAGGAAGTCCTGAATTTCCCATATCACTAGGAAAGCAAGATTCAGATTTAATATCACTTCTAACGATGACAATAGAGGACTTTAAAAAGGACATAAATAACACTCTCAAAGAATTTGAGAAAAACACAGGTAAACAGGTAGCAGCCCTTAAAGAGGAAAAACAAAAATCCCTTAAATTACAAGAGAATTATAAGACAACACAGACAAACAGGTGAAGGAATTGAACAAAACCATCCAGGACATAAAAATGAAAGAAGAAACAATCAAGAAATCACAAAGAGAGACTACACTCAAGATAAAAAACCTAGGAAAGAAATCAGGAGTCATACATGCAAGCATCACCAACAGAATACAAGAGATAGAAGAGAGAAACTCAGATGCAGAAGATACCATAGAAAATATTGACACAACTATCAAAAAATGTAAAATGCAAAAAGTTCTTAACACAAAATATCCAGGAAATCCAGGACACAATAAGAAGGCCAAACCTAAGGACAATAGGTATAGATGAGAGTGAAGATTCCCAAATTAAAGGGCCAATAAATATTTTCAACAAAACTATAGAAGAAAACTTCCCTAATCTAAAGACCAAGATGCCCATAAACATAAAAGAAACCTATAGAATGGCAAATAAACTAGACCAGAAAAGAAATATCTCCTGTCACATAATAATCAAAACATCAAGTGCCAAAACAAAGAAAGAATACCAAATGCAGTAAGATAAAAAAGCCAAGTAACATATAAAGGCAGACCTATTAAAATTACACCAGACTTCTCACCAGATACTATAAAAGCTAGAAGATGCTGGACAAATGTCATACACACACTAAGCAATCACAAATGCCAACCCAGGCTACTATACCCAGCAAAACTTTTATAGTTAGAGAAACCAAGATATTCTATGACAAAACCAAATTTACACAATATCTTTCCACAAACCCAGCATTACAAAGGAAAATAGTGAGAAAGCTAGAATACAAAAAGGGAATTATACCCCAGAAAGAGCAAGAAACTAATCCTCTTCCAACAAATCCAAAAGAAGATAACCACACAAAGATAATTCCACCTCTAATCACAAAAATAACAGGAAGCAACAATCTCCTCTCCTTAATATCTCTTAACATCAATGGACTCAGTTCCCCAATTAAAAGACATAGGCTCAAGGACTGGATATGTAAACAGGACCCAGCATTTTACTGCATATAAGAAACTCACGTCAGTGACAAAGACAGACTCTACCTTAAAGGGCTGGAAAATAAGTTTTCGAGCAAGTAGTTTTAAGAAAGAAGTTGGAGTAGCCATTCTAAAATCTGCAGCCAATGAACACAAAGGGAGGGACTCATGGCTCCATCTGTATAGGTAGTTGAGGGTGGCCTTGCCAGGCATCAGTGGAAGTGGAAGGCCTTGATGTGTGAAAGTTTAGGTTCTCTAGTATTGGAGAATTTCCAAAACAGGAAGGCAAGAATGTAAGGATGGTGGGAGCACACCTTCATAGTAATTGAAGGAGGGGGGGTGGGATAATGAGTTAGGCATCAGTGAAAGTAGAGGGCCTTGGTGTCTGAAAGTTTGGATTCCTTAGTGTTGGAGAATTTGAGAGCAGGGAGGTGGGAATGGGAGGATGGTGGGAGCACACCCTCATATAAAATCCCAAAATTATATGGATTAGACATGACAGACATGGGCCACCAGAAGACTAGGTTCCTGAATTCAAACAAAAAATTATCTTGATACTAAAATTTGTTTTGAGAATTGTATATTGCAGAATAAGCAGCCTTGGTGTATCTATTCATCAAGCAAGCTGAGCAGACCTGCTCAAACCTCTTATGTCTTGGAATTTCAGCTGGAACAAGTGAAGACACACAACATCAGAGGCTTATCAATTTCCTCTTCCCCCTGCCCCTCTTCTAATATCTCAATGCCCATAATCAACTTGAAGAAGTTAATGAAGAGTCGGTGCCTCTATTTCCTGGGCTTGGGGACTGAGATGGTTAATATTGGGCTGTCTTTCTAGGGAAAAGTAGTAGTTTTGTTGGAACAGGGAGGATTAGCTAGGATTTATTGCATAGCCATAACCTATTGGTAGAAATATGTATAATTGTTAATAAGATGAAGTTATAATTTCTTAAATGGTACAAAATTTACTTTGATTTTAAATGTAAGTTTTCATTGGTATGAGATTTTTATTGATATAAAAGTCAGATTAATATTGTTACTATCATAAGCATTGTACCTATATAACACATTTAAGAATACAAGGCTTAGACCCAGTCCTTCTTTAACTTTTCTAACTGATTGAGATGGTTAGCCTGTGAGTTAAGGGCCTATAGCAAATCCATGGCTCTGAGTTTATTGTTAGGATGTTTTCTATATTTTATTTAGAAATAGCTGAGAGGAGTTAACAGACAACAGTCCAGATTGACTTACATGGATTGTTGGTTTTCAAAACGTTAGAAGTTCACAGAATTGATATTACAAACATTTCTGTATTAATGTTCATTTTAATTAGAGACCTGTCTGCTCCTGACAGCTTCTAAGAAGAAATTGAGCATCTTTGGAGTTACTCCAGTTGTGGTGAGACAGCCAGATTTGAACATGTTTGCATTAGAATTCTTAAAATATGTTGTTATATAAAATCTAAAAGCAATCAGGGGTTATTATAGTGCAATATTTATCTTAATATAATCATAAATACAAGAACCCAATTGAGAAACTTTAATTTCATTAGTATTCTGATAATTAATCAATTCAACCTTCATAGCCAAGAAAAACTCCAAATATTGTAAAAGTACTATTTATATTAATGTAGAGAATTTTATAATCTAAAATTATTTAACAGTTTATATGTTAATCTATAAATTTGTTTTTAATAGTTTTACATCATTATTATGGATGAATAATAACAACAAAAAACTTATACATCTTCCAGAAATAGTCTACTTACTTTAAAGTATTTTTCTTTTGAATACATTCAAAATACATTTATTTTAATTTTTACTTCTACATACTGAAATTCATAATGAAATATTTTTCTAAATATTCATCTTTATTATTATTTATTAATTATTTTACTAATTTACATCTCAAATGTTGCCCGCTCCTCTTGGTTTCCCCTCTCAATGTTCTTTATCTCCATCTCATCCTTCTCAGAGGGTGCCCCACTCAAGGGTTCTCCCTTCCCTGGGGTGTCAAGTCTCTACATGACTAGGCACATCCTCTTCTACATAGGTCAAACAAAGGCTGTCCTCTGCTACATATATTCCAAGGTTGTTGGACAAGCCCTGTATGGTCTTTGGTTGGTGGCTCAGTCTCTTGGTCTTCTTATGAAGTTGCTATCTGCTCTGCTTTCTTCAATCCTTTTTTTAAGATTTTTCCATAGGGGTCCCAGACCTCAGTCCAGTGCTTGGCCGTACCTACATCTGTTTCAATCAACTATTGCTAGAGGCTTATAGAGGACAACCATGCTAGGCTACTGTCTTCAGGTACGACTGAGAATATGTGCCCATCATAAAGAAAATTTCCCTTTGCAATATAATCTATTACTGACAATTACATCCAATCAAAATGTAGAATAGTGGATTCCAGTCTCAGTAGATATTGATTATACAAACAACTCCAGCAACTAAGTTTCAGGGGTCATTGCTAAAGAATGGGCAGAAAGATTGTAACTTTGATGTGAGAATGTATCACCTACCAATACAGAAACTACATTCATAAAGTCTCACAAAGATAAATGCTGAACTATGAGATGAACAAGAACAACAAATATAATCATACTTATATGACTAGGGTAATGTCATGATGTCTTAACCCAACACAAAAATATGTAAGCACTCAAAGAATAATGCTAAGTAAATAGCAAGTCCAAGATGCCAGAAAAGCAAAATGCTCCCAGGACTCAACAAGGATGAGATCAGCTGAAATGCCCAGCAAAGGGGAGGGAGGTAGAGATCATATCCAGAGGTTTGAGAAGGTTTCCAGTTGGGAGATGGAGCTACTTACTTACCTCCAAATTTTTGACACAGAATGGACCCGGTCTAAAGAAAATACAGGGGCAAAGTGTATAGTAGAGCATAAAAGAAATGCCATCCAGAAACTACCCCACCTGGGGATCCATCACATATACAGACACCAAACCCAGACACAATTGCAGATATCAAGAAATGCTTGCTGATGGGAGGACTGATATAGCTGTCTCTTGGAGATTCTGTCAGAGCCTGAAAAATACAGAGGCAGATGCTCACAAACAACCATTGGACTGAGTATGGGGATACAATGAAGGAGTTGAATAGACTGAGGAGCTGAAGGGGTTTGCAAACTCCATAGGAAGAACAACAATATCAACCAACCAGATCTCCCAGAGCTCCCAGGGACTAAACCATTGTACTGGCTGGTTTTTGTGCATCAACTTGATACAAGCTGGAGTTCTTACAGAGAAATGATATTCACTAGAGGAAATGCCTCCATGAGATTCGACTGTAAGGCATTTTCTCAATTAGTGATCAAGTGGGGAGTGCCCATTGTGTGGGGGGCCCATTCCTGGGCTAGTCTTGGGTTCTATAAAAAAGCAAGCTGAGCAAGGCAAGCAAGCAAACCAGTAACATCCCTCCCTAGCCTGTGCATCAGCTCTTGCTTCCTGATCTGCTTGAGTTCCAGTTCTGCCTTCCTTTGGTGATGAACAGCAGCATGGAAGTGTAAGCTGAATAAACCCTTTCCTCTCCAGCTTTCTTTTTGGTCATGATGTTTTGTGCAGAAGTAAAAACCTGGACTAAGACAAATTGGTACCAGAATAGTGGGGGTATTCCTGTGACAACCTGACCATGTTTTGGGGAGGAATGTGGAAGGACTTTAGAACTTTGAGCTAGAAGAACCACTGGTAAGTTAAGAGCTCTGTAGATTGTTATGTAGGAGGGTAGGAGATAATGTTGAGAACAGTGCAGAAGATAGAGGCCTGGCTTGTAGAATTTCAGAGGGAAGATTAAAGACTCTTATCAAGGCCATTGCTATTTTGATTGGAAAGATTCTGTTGTTTTGGTTAGCTGGGGGCTGAAGAATAAGCTGTGATTAACAAGATACCAGAACTATTAAAGTGAAATTTTTGCATGATTGGGACTATTGATGCTGGTTAGCTGGTGCTAAGAAATTAGTGGTGATTAAGAAGAGAGCAGCATCACTGAGGATAAATATTCTGGGAAGTGTTTTCTGAGAGCACAAGGAGGCTGTGCTCCAGAGGTAGCAAAGGAGGTACCTCGTGCTGTGGGTGGACTTGGTAATGTAAGAGTCACTCATGCGGTACTGCCTTTGATGTCATGAAGGGCTCATGGAGAGAAGTTGAGGCTTGGCACTGAGAGAGGACATGGGAGGCCATTGGTGAAGGTGCAACCTCAGTTGCAATTGATGGCCCAGGACTGAAGGGGTCATGCAAAGAAACTGAGGCGTGGGACCATGAAGAAAGTATATGGGAAGCTATTGGTGAAGCCTAGTGCAGTAAAAAACCAAGTGTTTTAGAGATTCCATTACCTTCCAATGACCATGAAAAGCAGCAGTAGCAGTGGAGTACAGGCACCTGAAGCCTAGAAGACAAGGTGTATGTCACAAAGGGCATAGCTGGAGAAGTGACCCAAGCCCTTGGACGAGCCCAGAAGATTGTGAGTGGATCCCAGGCATTGAATGATTGGAGTTTAATTTTGCTTTTGATTGTGACTATGTCCTGATATTTTTCCCTCTTGAAGGAAGAAAGTATTTTAGTGGAGCTCACAGTAAAGAGACTTTGAATTGTTAAGACTGGATTATAAAAGAGATTTGATATTTTAAAGGATTGAAATTTTAATATGTAAGGATTTGCAAAGACTGGGACATTTAAAGCTATTTAGATCTTGGGGTTGAAAGTAAAGGGTGAGGTTTTATAGTGATGTGTTTGTGTGTCAAGTTGACAAGGGGTCAATTGTACTGGCTGGTTTTGTGTGTCAACTTGACACAAGCTGGAGTGATCACAGGGAAAGGAGATTCACTAGAGAAAATGCCTTCATGAGATCCAGCTGCAAGGCCTCAATTAGTGTTCAAGGGGAGGAGGGGCAATTATGTATGGGGTCATCCCTGGGCTGATAGTCTTGGGTTCTATAAGAAAGCAAGCTGAGCAAGGCAAGCAAGCAAACAAGCCAGTAAGTAACATCCCCCCATGGCCTGGTACATCAGCTCCTGCTTCCTGACCTGCTTGAATTCCAGTCCTGATTTTCTTGGTGATGAACAGCAGTGGTGGAATTATAAGCTGAATAAACCCTTTCCTCCAACTAGCTTCTTGGTCATGATGTTTTCTGAAGGAGTAGAAACCCTGACTAAGAAAACCACCAACCAAAAGTACACATGGAGGGACCCATGGCTCCAGCCCCATATGTAGCAGAGGATGGCATTGTCTGGCATGAATAGAATGAGAGGCCCTTGGTCCTGTGAAAACTTGATTCCCCAATGTAGGGGAATGCCAGGGCTATGATGTTGGAGTGGGTGGGTGGGAGGGGAAAGCACCCTCATAGAAGCACAGGTAGGGGAATGAAATATCGGGTTCCGGAGGAGAAACCAAGAAAGGAGATAACATTTGAAATCATGAAATATCCAAATAAAAAAAGATAAAAAGAAAAACTATATCCATGCTGATTTACATCCACCAAATAATTACTTGTATTTTAGTTCTAATACTTTAATATTATTACAAGTTTTAATTTGAATTTGACCTCGGTGTTTTGATATGTTTGTTTCATTTTGTTTTGTTTTGTAATGAGATTTGTTCTAGAATATCACCTGTCCTGGGATTGTGGGGTGCTATCTGCCATGCACAGTGTTATTGCTTCTTTTAATTTATGCAGGTACATTTTAATTAATTTTCTTGTGCTTAGTTTTATTACCTTTTTAAAACTAATTGACTATTCATTATTTAGATTGTGTTATCCTTGGAACAAGTGTTTTTCTTATATTATATGTCATTCTGTTTTTTGATAATTATACATATGGTAATTAAGAGTTATGATCTGCTCTGCAAGTATAACATGCTAACCTCAGAATTCTAAGTTTCTTTAGGCCAGTGAAGAAGGTTGAAAAAAAGCCTCACTTTTTTGGTTTCAGGATTCATGCCCAAGAACTCTTTTTCATAATTCTTGGAATAGGCAAATAAAATTATAGTGCTGGGAAGTTAGATTTCTGTTTGGCTGGGGGCTGGGATCAATGAATGATAGAGAAAAGTGATAGGTGGTTTCAAATTTTTCCTCTTACAATTTTTAGACTTGTATTATTGAATTTTTTATTTTAGTAAACCAATAAATGTACCAACTCCTACATATCTCATTTCCTACAGAAATGTGGTAAGAGAAAATAATGTAGAGCCTAAATGCCTCTTTTTAGAGATATAACATGTATCTATATTATTTCCCTTAAGTATGGTGCTTTTTCTTACTGGCTGTTCTAGGCAGAACATTCTTTCAAAACTTCTTTAAGGATTACAGCCCACAACCATCTGGCTCTGCTTCTGGGATGACCTAATTCTTTCACTATGTTCAGCCTTCAGGAAAAACCCTCATTCAAATATCATAGTGACTGTCATTCATCAGTGTGGACTGGCACAAAGGAACTCCCTGATAACTGGTCTAATATTAGAAATTGTGATGACTTCCATTTATTCTAATGGTTATAAAAACACGATTTTTTGTCCCCATGTATTGTGTAAATGATGTTCAAGGACCCACTCATATGTGAGAAGCTACTGTCAATTGTGTTGCTGAGGCAGAAAGAATTACTCTTCTTTGGGGACATGGACAATGATTAGTTGCTCATGCCATAGGGGATGGCTATACACCCATGTGCATATGAGCATCACTAAACATTTTTAGAGATTTATTAATAATAACAAAGAGACCATGATATTTGGAGGAAAATGGTGAAAATGAATCAAGAGAAAACTTGAGGGAAGTAGTGGTGGATGAGTAAGATTAATATATATGATACAGATTTATGCATCTTTCAAATAATGAAAATATTTAAAAATAAAAAATTAATAAATTAATCTTCATAAAGTGTTATGTCCCAAATGACATGCATGCTAAGTGACACACACACACACACACACACACACACACACATATATGTGCGCACACACATATACATGGGGGTGTGGAGGTATTAATGAATTTACACATCTATGCATTCAATAACAATGAAAAAGGCTGATTTTGAGAGAGAGTAAGGTGTTTACATGGGAAGTTCTGAAGTGACAAAAAGGGAAATGAGAAAATGTGTAATTTATTATAATAGCAAAATTTAAAATAGATCTCAGTTAATTACACAAAATTCTAACGTTGTTCATACGAACATTATTGCAAAATATATACCTTAAAGATTTTACTTGCTAAAATAATAGAAAGGTGATCCAACATCTTGTTAATATGTATTTAGGTTCATTTTAGAAACAAAATATAGGAATTAAGACTTTGAAATGCTTTATGGGTTATTCAAACTTTTCATTGTCCTATATTTTCAGTAGATTAGAATACTTTGTCTATGAAAAGAATGAAAATGCTTGGGTGTGTACTTAATTGATGACAGATATATTCATAATATATTATGAGAAATCTGCAATCTATCAATCAATTTCTCAATCCATTCATTCATTACTTGACTTAATGGAGACTTTCTCAGATCATTATGACCATATCCTGCTCACAGAATATTTAAACAGGAAGGGACTTCAGCTAACACTGTACAGTAGTCCTCTGTTTTATAAATGAATAAATAGCTCTTCATTAAGGTACATAACTTATTCAATGCTATATACCTAGAGATATCCAAAGCATAATTATACTGACATCAAAATTTTAAGACTAACAGAAAACTTTTAAAATATTCACTTTTCTTTCCAAGGTTTCATTCAATTCTTTTAAACTGACTTCTATACTTTTAATGTAGTAATCAAAATTTATGGTCAAATGACCTTACTTTATATTAGTTTCAATTATCTTTATATTACTAAGGTCTCATCCATAATGTAAATAGTTTTACATTTCATTTAGTTACCCCTTTTTTTATAATCTTACACACTTATCCTCATACTTCCAAAATAGGTAAATATTTCTCATCACCCATTGACTTTCATAAAACTGTATCTCTAGCAAGATTTCTAAAAATAATAAGTCAAGAATTTTTGCATATCACCAAAAATTTGTTATTCTAATTATGTCACATGGTTAATATTAGGATTAAAATCTATAGGAGAACAATATCACTATATTTAGGCATAATATCAGGATATCAGTGTGATATAAATTCTAAATTCTACTGACAGTATCTGTAATTGTGTGTCTCAGTATTTTTGTTTTATGGTTTATCACTTGAAAGTTAACACTTTCCTTTATAATGGATTAGCATTTTGGTACTATAGTAGCATGGAAATATTTTATACTACACCCAAATTTTGACAGTTATTCCACCACACTTTGTGGACTTTTATTTATTAGTAGTTCTTTCTAATGTTATTTATATTTATTAATCAAAATTAATTTATATAAAACAGCTATCAGTTACTCACTATATAATTTTTATAAAAAATTATTTACATTGTATTACTAGCACCTAAGTGCCATCTTGTCAACTTTAATGCCACCTAAGAAAAATAGCCTCAGTTAAGATAATTTCTTGAAATAGTTTTTCCAGTGAGCACTTTAGAGAAGTATTGTTAGAATTGTTAAAGCAGTCCACTCTGTAGGATACAGCCTCAATTGTACAGGTATAAACAGAGTGAGCTATGCATCGGTAATTTTAAGTATGGAGGCTATGCCTTAAATTCCTAGCTTGACTTCCAACTGTGACAAATGTAACCTGGAATTGTAAGGTAAAATCACCTACATTGGTTTGTTTGTTGTTTTTGTTGTTTTTGTTTTTGTTTGTGTTTTTGTTGTTGTTGTTGTTTTGATTGTTTTTTTGTGAAGGGATTTATCACAGCTACAGAAATGAAAGTAGAAAACTCATTGCAATGTCCTATTGTTAAAATTGTTTCATCTGTGGTCATGGTAAAAATTACTTCAGATTTTGCATTGCATTTTATAAAAGTCTCATTTACATAATTTCTAAACTGACTTTCTTTCCTATTTCAAATCCCATATGCTAAAGTTTCTGGTAAGTGGCACCATGTCTTTGAAGTAATTGTAATACTTTACTGTGGATGATATTTAGAAAATATGCTTTAATATTAGTTATATGACAATGTTCCTATTTTTAGAACATTCCAGGGGGACATGTGGTAAGAAATGCATGATGATTAATTCATGTAAGCACATATGCATGCCATACATATGTTATTGTATCCATTTGTGTTTTGTCTCTTTATTTTAAATTATTTCTGTTAGTATAAAGCCAATTCACAGAAACTGGAATATACTTACCTTTATTTTCAAACCAGTAGACTATATATATATATAGTAGTATCATATTTAAAATTCTTAAGCAATGAAAAAGGTGTTTTAGCTACAGAACATACATTTATACAATTTCATTTATTTTTAGGATTCCATTGTTTTTTGCTTAGACGCTAATCAAAGATACCATGTTTGCAAAAATTACTTTGAACAGTTACTCATTTTCTTTTCATTTTCTTATTTTGATTACTCAGTTGTTTATCAGCAGTTTTTATGTTAATGTGTTACAAATTGTTTTGTATATGTATTCTGTGAAATCAATATTTTTCTACTTTTTTTTGCCTTCTGGTATATTTTAACTTGATGATAGAAATCTGGCCAAACATTGACAAATACATGGCAAATATCTAATCCTTTATCTACCACTTCTTATAGCACAGAGAAAAGCTTTACCATTCAGTCTATTAATTTCATTTGCTATGTATTCTCAACACACATGCAAGTCTTAGGGTGAATATTTTTCCCTTTAATGCTTTAGCTGGGTTGTTTGTTTTCTTCCAGAATGACTAAAAATGAAATCATTTTCTATATAGTGCTTAGTATATGACTGTATTAATCTCATAAAAGGAATTAAAATATATCATATGGTGGTATTTATATATACTTAATTCAGTTTAATCATTAAGTGAAGTCTCTTGGCTATATAAAACAACCATGTACTCAATCTACAATAGAATGACATTTGGGTAGTTACCAGTTGGAAAATGACAAGAAATAAACATGCGTTGATTTGACTTAGATTGTGAGGTACAAGATATTTATTTTTATTGAATGAATCCCTGAGATTGGTTGCTGATTCATATAAATGAAAATTATAGTTTAAGAGAAACAATTTTTTCACAATTGCTGTGCCATGTTAAATTTCTTTGAATATTTTTCAGGTGTTTTTCCAGTTCTGAACACATCAACAAGAAAAGTTACAACATTTTAACTTATGTAATATTTTATTGGGTATATTTTATTTCCCCCCAGTATAATGTGAAGCATATTTTTATAAATGATTATATTCACCCATGTTAGTCTTAAGTTTGTGTTGATAAATAGGCAACTTTGGTATACCTTGTTTTAGGAGCATTTTAAGATTTGCAACAGACCTCAACTCATATGTTTGCATTCTTCTTCCAATGCCATCTCTGTGGATATCAATCCACATCTATGGCATATCTCCCTGTAGCTACTAAGATTGTAGTCTAGTCTGGACATCTTTCATGAGCTCAGTGCAAAATGGAGGACTACTGTTTCTTAGGAGGTCTTCTTCTTCTCTACCTGATCTTTGGAATCCCTTTCTATGCAAATGAGATATCCCCAGAACCTTAAACCTCACTCAGTCAATAAAACTTCACCTGAAGAAGAAAAATTTCCCACCCTCCAAGGTTCATATATATAGCCCTAATTTATCCCGAATAAAGTATATAAGCACAATTTATTTTGTTGATTAAAGTCTAAGAGAGCTGTCTTCTAAAGATCTATAACACTGAAGAGCTGTAACATTGAAGAGATATAACACTGTGATCTTTAGAGACCTACTCTTCTTGGAATTCACTGCTAGAGCAGGATCCTGCTGGCCCACAAATTTGTTCTGTCCTTTCCTGCTTGGTGTGCAGCAGCACCTACACATCCTAAAGGAAGAACAGAACACAGAACCATATCAACTCAGTCTTGAGGCATTATTATTGGTAAAATTTTATAATTTATAGCACTATTCATTTATATCAAACTTCTATAAGCTTTCACAAATGTATTCTGATATGTATTCTAATAACCATTATAGACGATATAAATCATTTTTAGCCCACATATATGTGTAATATACTTAGCAACTTTTTTGAGATTCAATGTTTATTTGGAAGTTTGCAAAAATTATTAAACTTTTTTTTTTTTTTTTTTTTGGTTTTTCGAGGCAGTTTCTCTATAGTCCTGGCTGTCCTGGAACTCACTCTGTAGATCAGGCTGGCCTCAAACTCATAAAGCTGCATGCCTCTGCCTCCCAAGTATTGGGATTAAAGGTATGCACCACCACTGCCCAGCAAACCTTTACTTTATATAGTCAAGGTAGAAATATTTTCTACATAAATGTGATTTTATGTAATTCATTTAAATTTGTTGCTTTTTAGTATTTGCATTCTTCTAACAGTATATTAATTATTAATAATTTTAAATTTAGACCATAGTATTTATAATGCTCCCAATAGAGAAAGAAAATTCTGTAACCCATGTTAGAAGGAGAGACCAGCCTCCTCATGATTGCTGTTAAATGTATGTTCCAACATTTTCAGATAATGTGTGCCTACTATTAATAATAAACAAAATGTATGAGAAAAAGAAAACACCACCAAATCCAGGTTATGAAAGCAAAATCTATTGTGGAGAGCTTTTGGAGCCTCTTCTAGAAATTTGGCAAGAATTTGTCATTGAGCTAGGACACAAGCAAGTAGGCTCAGATAAGCATATTTACATTTGGGCAATTACAAAGCTCAAGGTAAATGCAGCAGAGGAATATCTGGCATTCCATTTATCTTGGTCATCCTGATAAGCCCCTAGAATCAGTGACCCTGGGACTTTGTTTGTTTTCTAGTTTGATCTCTTTGTTTATTGACTTGTTTAATTATTTTCTCTTTGATCTAAGAACTTCTCTATTCTCTGCAAGTACATAGAATGGTGTAAAAGCAGTCTGGAAAAAAAATAGACCGCGCTTTAGCCTCAACACTGGCAGAAGTCATATTATAGTGTTGTTTTATTTATTTCTTTTTCAATCCTCACTCTCTCCCTTGAGACCTTGTTGAATGACTGAGCTGGCTTGGTCAATTTATCTTATATTCTCTTTTGATTTGAGTATAATATTTTTTTTATTCTTATCTTCTTATGTATAATTTTTATGAGCTAGCTTAAAGAACAATATGCTAAAATGTTTAATTTTGCACAACGCTGTTTTTCTACACATTCCAAACTTTCTAGAATGCATTTTCTTGTGTTTACTTTGTGCCCTTTATTTTCTTCCCGTAATTTCTTTTTTTTTTTTCTTTTGAAAATAGCACATTGTCAAATTATTATTTCTCAGAATAAAATATGGAAACAGATATTGTAGTTCATTCAAGCTTGTTTTTTATCTAGGACTGTTGTTTTCCTATAAGTTTGTGTTTGTTTGTTTTAGTGTTTTTCTTTTTGGATTAACTATGAAAATTAGTGTGTCAATCTCTTCAGTAATGCAGGTTTTGGAGTCAGTTGAATTTGTGTGCTTATATCAATTCAGAAATAATGGATGTCTAAAGCATCAGTTCTCTATTTTTATATATTATTGTATATATATGAAACATTATTTTGTAGTACTTTACTTTCCTAGTTATTAATAGTTTCCAGTAATATTTGACATATCATTGCTTTAAATTAATTGACTACGCCTTATATCAACAGGAATATTGAATTTAAATATCTTTTCTCTATTGTTTCTTGTTCTTTTAATTATTATTTTTATGTGTGTATAAACATATAAACAAATAGAAACTGATTAGTTGAATTTGTGTTACTTTTCTACAATGTTTTCAGTACTGATCAATTTGTATTGGATAGCAATTCAGTGGACGCATGCCTGGAGAAGAAATATTACTTTACAATGAGACCTTATTTGCCTATACCTCTTCATTCAGGAGTACAACTGTGTGAGATTTCCCACATCAATATTGATATGCAATAAAGAGTAGATTTCTGTAGGTTAAAAACTTGCATTTTGGTGAGAAACTTATCAAGACACTAGAATTCAAGGAAAGGTAAAATGTCAGTTATTTAGTGACACTAGGTTTAGAAAGAAGTTAAACAAGGGGCTGAGGGAGAAGAAGAATTTCTACATGCTGAAGGAAAGCTTTATTAAGACAGGAAGAAAACAACTCATAATAGTATCAAAAAGTCCTTGAAATGGACCAGATTTCACTAAGTTTCTCCAACCTAAAGAGTATATAATTCATGAAAACATCTAATAGTCACTCTTAGACAGGAGAAGCTGTAAGGACACCAGTATAACCTTAACACCTGGAAGAAGCAGAGTTCAGCCAAGCAGCTTGAAAGAACAAAGGCAAGACAAGGATTGTAAAGTTAAGAACAGATAAACTTCACAGAAAATGATCAGACCAACTGAGCTGCATGGATAGAACACTCTCCCAACATTTTGAGCTACCTGCAGACTATGCAATGAGCTCTCATTTCCCAGCTTTTGGGCCTTTCACCAGTGCTGGAATGGGCTTTGGTGATGCAGTTGACCTTGAGTCATTTTGGCTCCTCTATGTAATCCCTCATCCATATGTCTGCAAATAAGCACAATTACACACATTGGTTTACAAATCTGAAACTGTCCTTGGATCCCAATCTGTGTTGAGTAAATGCATGTGTTGTATTTCCTCAGGGGAGTGGGAGAAATTCAACAAAATATCAACTGGTGTTGTCACTGTTTAAGTACAGCTGAAGAAGCAGTACTGCTGAAACTTCAGTCACAACAAATGTTCTGATTCCCACTTATTTGTGATCCTTTGTTGTATAGGGATTGCATTGTTAGTATAAAAGTTATTTTAAACATATCAATGGACAATTAATTTAATGAAATACTTTCTATTTCTTATTTTATTGACTTTCATTATTCATTCAGAAGATATGTTAGAGCAGCTCTGGCATTTTATGTGCTAACAGTCTATAGTCTATTGAAGCTTGACATGTGTATCAGGATACATTCTTATTACCACTTCATTTTCCTACCCAGGGATTCTGAAGTGATGATGTATAAGAACTACAAAAGAAAATTTCTTTCCATTTTGATGAATCCAGTAGTAAATCATTAGTTTTTTATCATTACATTTGATATGTATGTAAAGTTTTGTGATGATGACTCTTTAACTAATGCATTTTACCTGTATCTAGTTTACTGTGTGCATAATAATAGATGCTGAAATATTTCAAAGGCATTTCCTATATCAATAAGAAAAAAAATTATACTCTTCTAAAATGTATTCAAAAAATGTTAATATTGCTTTGATTCCTGCACTAATGGTGGGTGTTTTGGTCCAAAATAATCCCTGTTGTTGTATGTAATTTATTGGTGGGAATTATTTCTCCAGCACCTTATGAATTTTGTAGTTCTATAATTAAGATATGCTTTAAACCACAAAAACATCAGTGTTTTTTGGTTTTGGTTTTTTTTTTTTTTTTTTTCCTGAAATGGATAAATTTTATCCAGCAGAGAAGCTTCTTAACCAAAAAGATAACACAAAATGTCTTCAGGAAGTCTCTGAAACTGAACAGATTCACTGAACCTCTCAATCCCAGAGCAAATATGCCAAGTTTCACAGCAGATCACTTACCTAGAACAAGCAGAAATTGGCAGGACCCTTTCTGGGTGAACAGAAAGATGTGGAAAGGACTTATTGAGCTGCCTACAGTCTGTGTAGTGAGCTTCAGGTTTCCCAGGTTTGTAAAAGAAATGTTAGGAAAGCTCAGAGCACACATTTAACATCACACAATAATAGTGGGACACCAACTTTCAGCAATAGTCAGATTATAGAAACAGAAACTAAGCAGAGACACAGTGAAACTAAAAGAAATTCTAAGCCCAGTAGATTTAACAGATGTCTACAGTACATTTCACCCTGAAACAAAAGAATATAACCTTTTCTCAGTACCTCATGGTACCTTATCCAAAACTGACCATATAATTGGACACAAAACAAGACAATAGATTAAAAAAAAGATTGAATTAATCTCATGCATTCTATCAAACCACCATAGACAAAGGACAACAGAAAACCCACATACACATGGAAGCTGAACAACTTTCTACTTAATGATACTTGGTCAAGATAGAAATAAGGAAAGAAACTAAAGATGTTTTAGAATATAACAAAAAGAAAAACACAATATACTGAAACTTACAGAATGCAATGAAAGAAGTTCTAAGAGTTCGGAATCTTATAGCTCTGAGTGCCTTCACAAAGAAATTGGGGAGATCACACACTAGTAGCTTAACAGCACATCTGAAATCTCTAGAACAAAAGAGGCAAATATATCAAAAAGGCATAGACAGCAGGAAATTATCAAACTCAGGGCTGAAATCAACAAAGTAGAAACAAAGAGATCTATACAAAGAATCAACAAAACTAAGAGCTGGTTCTTTGAGAAAATCAACAAGATAGATAAACCCATACCAATTACCCAAATAGGGGCAGAGAGACAGGATCCAAATTATCAAAACAAGAAATGAAAAGGGAGATATAACAATAGAAACTGAAGAAATTAAAAAAAAAAAATCAACAGATCTTACTACAAATGCCTATACTTAACAAAGCTGGAAAGTCCAGATGAAACAGTTAATTTTCTAGACAGATACCAGGTAACAAAGATAAATCATAATCAAACAAACCATCTACACATTTCCATATACCCTAAGAAATAGAAGCAGTCATTAAAAGTCTCCCAAAGCACAAAACAAATGGTTTTTAGTGCAAATTCTATCGGATCTTCAAAGGAGACCTAACACCCAATAATTCTCAAACTATTCCACTAAATTGAAACACTACCTAAATCATCCTATGAAGCCACAGTTACACTGATACCTAAACCACACAAATACCCTACAAAGAAATAGAACTTCAGACCAATTTCACTTATGATAATATAGATGTAAAAATGCTCAATAAAATTCTCACAAACTGAATTCCAGAATACATTCAAATGAGCATTCACTATGATCAAATATGCTTCATTTCAGGGATGCAGGGATGGTTCAATATTCAGAAATACAATACCATAATTCAATATAAAAATACAATAAAAGAAAAAAAAAATGATCATCTCATTATATGCTGAAAACACCTTTAACAAAATACAACACCCCTTCATGCTAAAAGTCTTGGAAAGATCAGAAATTCAAGGCTCATACCTAAACATAATAAAGCAACATACAGCAAACTAACAGCCAACATCAATGTAAATGGAGAAAAAATTGAAGCAATCCTACTAAAATCAAGGACAAGAAGAGGCTGCACACTCTGTTTATTTCTTCAAGTTTTATCCAGAGCAAATATACATCAAAAGAAGGTCAACGGATACAAATTAAAACAAAGAAGTCAAAATATCACTATTTGTAGACAATAAGATAGTATACATTAGTGAGCCCAAAAATTCAACCAGAGAACTCCTATAGCTGATAAGCAACTTCAGCAAAGGGACTTGATATAATATTAATTCAAACAAATTAGTAACCTTCCTTTATCCAAAGGATAAACTGGCTGAGAAAGAAATTAAGGAAACAACACCATTCCTAATAGTCACAAATAATATAAAATACTTTGGCATGACTGTAACCAAGCAACTGAAAGATCTATATGACAAGAGCTTCAAGTCTCTGAAGAAAGAAATCTAAGAAGTCTTCAGAATATGGAAAGATCAGGCATGTTCATGAATCAATAGGATTAACATAGTAGAAATGGCGATCTTACTAAAAGCAATCTACAGATTCAATGCAATCCCCATCAAAATTCCAACTCAATTCTTCACAGAGATAGAAACAGCAGTTCTTAAATTAATCTGGAGTAACAAAAGTCCCAGAATAGTGAAAATTATTCTCAACAATAAAAGAACTTCTGGGGAAATCACCTTACCTGACCTCAAGATGTACTGCAGAGCAATTGTGATACAAACTGCATGGTATTGGTACAGAGACAGGCAGGTAGATCAATGGAATAGACGGAAGATCCAAAAATGAACCCACACACCTATGGTCACCTGATCTTTGACAAAGGAGCTAAAACCATCCAGTGGAAAAAGACAGCATTTTCAACAAATGGTGCTGGTTCAATTGGTGGTCTACAGGTAGAAGAATGCAAATCAATTCATATTTATCTCATTGTACAAAGCTCAAGTCTAAGTAAATCAAGGACCTCCATGTAAAACCAGATATGCTGAAACTAACAGAAGAGAAAGTGGGGAAGATCTTCAAACACATCATCACAAGGGGAAAATTTCCTGAACAGAGTACCAATGGCTCAGGCTCTAAGATCAACAATTGCTAAATGAGACCTCATGAAACTGAAAATTTTTTATTAGACAAAGGACACTGTCAATAGGACAAAATGGTCACCCCACATATTGGGAACCCTTGTAACCTGAAGGCTATCCAAATATATTATCCAAAATATTCAAAGACCTCAAGAAGTTTAGACTCCAAAGAACCAAATAACCCTAAAATGGGTTATTAAAAATGGGGTAAGAGCTAAACAAAGTATTCTCAACTGAGAAATCTCAAATGGCTTTGAAGCCCTGAAAGGAATGCTCAATGTCCTTAGTCATCAAGGAATGCAAGTCAGAACAGCCCTGAGAGTCTACCTCAAACCAATCAGAATGGTAAAGATCAACAACTCTGAAGACAGCAGATGCTGACAAAGATGTAGAGAAAAAGGAATAATCTTCAAATGCTGGTGGGATTGCAGGCTGTTAAAAACCACTTTGGAAAACATTCTAGCAGGTTCCTTAGAATATTGGAAATATTTCTACCTAAAGACCCAGGCATATCATTCCTGGGCTTATACCCAAAAGATACTCCAAGATATAACAAGGACACATGCTCCCCTATGTTCATAGTAGCCTTATTTATAATAATCAGAAGATGGAAACAACCCAGATGCCCCTCGAAGAAAGATTGGATACAAAAAAATGTGATACATTTACACAATGGAGTACTACTCAGCTATTAAAAAATGACAACTTCATAAAATTCACAGGCAAATGGATGAAACTAAAAAATATCCTGAGTGAAGTGACTCAGATACAAAAGAACACATGTGGTACATACTCACTGATAAGTGGATATTATCCCCAAAACTTAGAATACCGATTATACAACCTATAAATCATATGGAGCTTAAGGAGAAGGAAGACCAAAGTGTGGATGCTTCAATCCTACTTAGAAAGGGTAACAAATATTCACAGAATGTAGAGGGAGGAAAGAACCTGGGAAGGAGAGAAGAAGAGGAAAAAAGGGGGAGAAATTGGGTATGGAAGGGAAAAGAGAGAAGTAAAAAGGATCAGGAAATTGAATAGAAATATACAGTACTAGGGCATGGGGAACTGGTGTAAACACTAGAAAGTCTGTGATACCAGATAAGTGAGAGGCTTCCAGGACCAAATGGTTGTGACAGCTGAAATACTCAACAACAGAGAGAAAGAACATGTAAAGACCACTTCCAGGAGATAGATATGGCTTAGTTGAGGGATGGGGCCATCACCCATTTTAACATTTTTAGCCCAGAATTGTTCCTTTCTGAACAAAAACCACAGGAACAAACAACAAAAAAAAAAAAAAATGGAACAGAGACTGAATGAAGGCCATTCAGAGATCACCCCACCTAGTGATCCATCCATCTGCCGACACCAAACCCTGGCATGATTGCTGATGCCAAGGAGCACTTGCTGACAGGAACCTCATATGGCTGTCCACTGAGAGACTCTGCCAGCACCTGCCTAATACAGATACAGATACTCACAGCCAACCATGGGACTGAGCCTAGGACCCTAATAGAAAAGCTTGGGGAAGGAATAAAGGAGCTGAAGAAAATTGCAACTCCATAGGAATAACAATATCAACTAACCACACCACCCAGCAGCCCCAGGGACAAAACACCAGCCAAAAGTATACAAGAAATCCATAGCTCCAGCTACATATGTAGCAGAGGATGGCTTTACCTAGCATCATTAGGGAGGGGAGGTTAGTGGTCCTGTGAATGCTTGTTGCACCAGCTTAGGGAGATGTTAATGAAGTGAAGTGGAAGAGGGTGAGTGAGTGGAAGAACACCCTCATAGAGGCAAAGGGGTGAGATGAAGAAGAGGGGTTGTAGAGTAGAAACCAGAAGGGAGACAATATAGATAATGTAAATAAATTAAATAATAAATAAATAAATATTGACTAATTGCTGCCCACTAATCAGGTGGGTAAGGAGTATATGGGTAAATATCGTGCCATCTACATTACAAGCAAATGCTGTAACCCTCACTCAAAAAGGTATGTATAAGTATATTTTCTCATTACCTTAATATAAGCAATATGTGCCCACATTCATACTCCCTTGCCAAATTCACAAATGTTACATGTATCCTAAAAAAGAAACAAAACTCTTTTTCCAATGACATCTTTCTTACAACCATCATAATTTCCAACACCTATAAAGAGAAATAGTGAATAGAAATATGCATCCATATTACTTTCTGTGCTATAAATTTTAATGACAGTCATAAGCAAAGGATCAGAGTTAGTACACATGTAAAAAAGTTGTGTATAAAAAGAAATATAGGATAGAAGTCTGGACCAGTGAAATTAATAATGATCCAAACAAGACTTGCCATGGTGCACTGCTACTTTCTAGTAAATGATATTATTCCTCACTGGCCAATTGCTATAGTCCTAATTAGTTTATGATCAAGAAATACAGTTGTTACATAAGTAATATTTGTCTCTACCATGAGAATATGTTATAAAAAAGGTACAGTCTACATTTATTATTTAAAGTCTATTTGTTTAGAATTCAACAATTTACTAAAATACAAATTATTGTCACCAATATAAATCATGGTTTGAAAATTAATTCAGTGACAATAACTTTCTTGAAAATATATTTTAATTGACATATAATTATATCACATTCCCTTCTCTGTTTTCTAGGCCCTCCAGGTTAATTTCCTCAAATCCTGCTCATGTTCCCTCCATTCTGAAGTTGCTAGCCCATTTCTCTTTATTAATATTGCCAACAGGCCTATCTCTGCATGTGATGAAAAAAAAAGATATTAATAAAAGGCTTGAGTCTGTTTTTTGTTGCTTGTCTCTATGTGGTTTCAAGGCTGACCACTATGGACTGGAAACCAATAAAGAGCCTTATCTCTGTGAGAAATTAGTTATTCTTCTTTGAGAGTTGTTACTTTCCTCTAGCTCTTTGTCAGAGGGTCGGAGTCTGTGGTGGTTTGAATAAGAATGGTTTCCAAAGGCCCATATTGTGGAATGCTTAGTTACCAGGGAAAGGAACTCTGACATGATTAGAAGGTTTAACATGTGTGGCCTTTGTTAGAGAAAGCATGTCCCTGGAGGTACACTCTGAGGTTTCAAAGGCAAAGTCTTTTTTATTCTCTTTTGGGCGTGGGGAAGAGGATGTACATCTCATTATTGTTCTAGAACCATGAGTGCTGCCCATGGGCTGTGACTTGTTCCTTACCATGGTGTCTCTTCACAGCTACTGAATAGTAAGTATAAGTTTTTTTTCTGTTACCTGTTGGGGTCCACACTAGCCCCACATTGGGCGCCAAAATAATGTTGGGGTCCAACTAGCCCCACGTTGGGTGCCAAAATAATGTTGGGGTCCACACTAGCCCCATTGGGGCGCCAAAATAATGTTGGGGTCCACAGTAGTCCCTGTTCAGGCGCCAAAAATGTCGTGGCCCAAGCAAAATGTTGAGGCCCGGGCTGACCCACGTTTGGGCGGGGCCACTGTATCCTGGCCCAAGCTGCCGCTCCGGTCTGCGGTTGGGGTTCAGCAAGAGCGAGGGTGAGGGCAGACTTGAAGAATGGAGACCAGACAGGGTGTGATTCAATCCCATTTATTCTTCAGTCTCTCTTCCTCTAAGTGTCTCCTTCTCTGTCTCCTCTGTCTGCTGTGTCTGATTCTGTCTGGAGCCAAGCGTTCTTCTACCTAATTCTGATGTGTCTGATTCTCTGATCTCAGTCTGATTCTGATCTGTTCTGTCTCTGCCTTTTTATATGTCTCACTTCTAAGCCACGCCTCTAAGTTACACCTTAATCATGCCCTTAGGTCTTGTCTCTAACTACTCTGATCTCTATACTTCTAAGTCATACTCTAAGTCACACACCTTTACTCTCACACACTTTAGTCTCAC